>NW_026943818.1:21220723-21343223 GCF_035594765.1 Anolis carolinensis
AATCAAATTTCAGCATATCAGGTCTGTGTCCCAAATCAAGGTGAATTTCTCCCAAAGACCTCTAGTTATTTTTGATGGTCATGTGGGTTCTGTGTGCCAAGTTAGTACCAGGTCCATCTTTGGTGCAGTTTAGAGTAATCTTAGACTGCAGGTGAACTATACATCCCAGTACCTACAACTCCAAAGTGTCCAGGCCAATTCCCCTCAAAACCCACCAATGTTCAAATGTGGGCATATCAGGCATGCATGCCAAGTTTGGTCCAAATCCATCATTGTTTGGGTTCATAGTGCGCTCTGGATGCAGGTGAACTACAACTCCTATAAATAAACTACAACTCCTATAAACTCCAGGATTGTTTCTTGGTCACAGGGGTTCTGTGTGCCAAGTGGGTTCCAGATCTATCCTTAGTCGAGTTCACAGTGCTCTTAAATTGCAGGTGAACTATACATCCCAGTACCTACAACTCTTATAAATCATGGTGAATTGTCCCCAAACCCCTCTAGTATCTTCAGTTACTGATCAATTAATTCCTCTGTTTGCTGAGTGCCATAGAAAAGAATAGGAAAGGCAGTGGGCGGGTTCATGCAAATTCCACACCAATGGAGAGTAAGAAACACTGGGATGTCTGTGGTGGCGGACAGAAGTGTGTATAGACCCTCTCTTCTCCAGGCTAAAGCCACTCCTCATAGGGATTCAAAGTTTTAAAACAGTTGATCATTTTGATAACCTTCCTTCTTGAACTTTGGGACCTATAACTGGACACAGCATTATTCCAGATGAGGTCTGACCAAAACGGAAGAGAATGTGACTATGGCTTCAATCGAATTGGATACTAGATTCCCATTGATGCAGCCCAGAATCGCATTGGCCTTTTGGGCCGCCGCATCACGTTGTTGGTCCACATTAGTCTGGGGTCTTCTCCGACCTAGATCTTTTCTGTTTTCAAGCCAGGCTTCGTCCATTTTATATTCATGATGCGGAATGCAGAAGAGACATCGCTCTTAAACGGGTTTCAGCTTGGCCTGGTTTTGCTTCTGCCGGGCTTTCTGGGCCAAGGAGATGGGGCCGCCCATTGGGACGAGACTTTGGCCTCTTTTCCACTTCAAGTCTTATACAGTGTCCAAATTGGGGGTGGGACCATTTGTTCCTGTAGTTTTACTCCTGGACAGACGGTGAGGCAGGAGAAAACGGATGAGAAGTCTGAATTTCCCCCTGGTTTTGGAGTATTGCTCTTTATTTACTGTCCTGATTCTGTTTGTTGGAGGCAAGTTTGAGTGTTGCCATTGGCCACCTTGATTAGTATTGAATAGCCTTGCAGCTTCAAAGCCTGGCTGCATCTTGTTGGGGGAATCCTTTGTTGGGAGGTGTTAGATAGCGCTGATTGTTTCCTGTCTGGAATTCCCCTGTTTTCTGAGTGTTGCTCTTTATTTACTGTCCAGATTCTGTTTGTTGGAGGCAAGTTTGAGTGTTGCCATTGGCCACCTTGATTAGCCTTGCATCTTCAAAGCCTGGCTGCGTCCTGTTGCAGGAATCATTTGTCGGGAGGTATTAGCTAGCACTGATTGTTTCCTGTCTGGAATTCCCCTGTTTTCTGAGTGTTGCTCTTTAGTTACTGTCCTGATTTTAGAGTTAGCCAGACTTAATTCATTTTCATGGTTCATTTTCATGGTGTTTCATATGATGCCATTGGTTGGTGGCAGTGTGCTTCCAAAGAGTTGTTTCTAAATACTTTGGGACTGCAGTCTTCTTTCGGCCAGTGGCTGGTAGAAAGTCCAGGGCCTTTGTCTGGTCCCAAAAATGTGTTGGGGTCAAAGTCTTCCCCGCTTATCTCTCCTGGCATGGCATTTCCAGGAGCAAACTGATTTGTCATCTCTCTCTCCAGCTGTTTATGCCGGGGAAGCGGTCTTGTCTGGGCACCGAAAGGGCACCTGAGGTGGTCTGGTTGGCTGCGGTCTCTTTTTTGTTTTCTGGTTGGGTTTGTCTTCACTTGTAATCAGTTGGGAAAGATGTGCAGGCGGTTATGAACTGGTCCAGATTGACAATCACTTGAAAGTCTTTATTGACAAAAATATTGGAAACCAGTGTTGTCATTAAAAATATGCAGTCTGAGTATCCCTTATCCAAAATGTCCATCTGAGATAGCGACACCTTTGCTTTCGGATGCTTTGATATATGTCAACTTTGCTCCGTCCGCCAAATTGTTTACAATATTGTGTGCAAATATTGTGTTACCTTCAGGCAGTGAGTATAAGGTTCCATATTCAAGATATCACAAATACAGGTATATCAGAATCTCAAATCCGAAATGCAGCTCTAGTCCCAAGACAAGGGAGACATAACCTGTTTTATAGTTGCTGAGTCTTAGTATTTGATCGTGCCTTCAAGTTGATTCTGATTTACAGCAACCATGTTGCGTAGTTATCTTGGCATATCTCTAAGACTGAAATAATACAACTTGCTATCTTCTGTGGCACGGAGACTCTTATATTGGCTCAACTTTCTTCCAAAATTCATTCCAAGGGCAAGTCATACACTCTCAGCCTCGAAGGGAAGATTTGTCCCCGTTGAACAAAGGTGATCAAGGAACCCTCTGATAAGTACAAAAAAAATCTTCACGAATGTGGTGATCTTCTGAAACATCTGACCTGCTGCCATTGTAATCTGTCTCAGAGCAATGGGCTCAAATTACAGGAAAGGAGATTCCACCTGAATGGTAGGAAGAACTTCCTGACTGTAAGCGCTGTTCAGCAGTGGAACTCTCTGCCTTGGCGTCTGGAGGAAACTCCTTTCAAGGCATTCAAACAGAGGATGGCCATCTGTCAGGGGCAGTAAAAACATCAAATATGGGCAACGTCCTTGCAGACGGCCAATTCTCTCACACGAGAAGTGACTTGCAGTTTCTCAAGTCGCTCCTGACACCAAAAAGGGGTACTTTGTGCTTTTCCTGCAGGGCAGAATGGGGTTGGACTAAATGGCCCATGCGGTCTCTTCAAACTCTTATGATTCTATGAACAATTTTTCAATTTTCATGTTTTTTCTGTTTTGTTTTGTTTTTTTGCAGGCTACGGTGAGCTGAACGGAAACGCTGGGGAGAGGGAATGCTCCCTGAAAGGCCTGAATGCCGGTGATGTGTCCGGTCCGATTTCTAGGGTCACCAATGGCAGTCAAGGAGACACTACTTTCACCCTGAAACCGATGGCGAAAGGCGTCCCTTTTGGGAAACCGGGGCTCAAGCCTAAGGGCTTCCTTCCAAAAGCGGGCATGGACAAGAAGAGCGAGAAATGTTACGAGAGCAAGGCGCGGGAGGAGAAGTCGGAGGTGGTTTCGATCCCGAACGGCGTTGTGACGAACACTTCCTGCTACATCACCAACGGTTACGCCGGCAAAGGGGCCGACAATGATGGCAGTGGGTCAGAGAGTGGCTACACGACCCCCAAGAAGCGGAAGGGACGCCACAACAGCATCAAGGGCTGCGAGAGCTTGGAAAAGATAGCTCCGCAGGACCCTCCGGTTGTGCCGGAGCCGGAAGGCTTCAAACCCGATGGCGATGGGGATACAAAAGCAGGGAGTCACATTGAGGGACTAAAGCCGGCGTGGAAATGCGAGGGGGCCACTATGGGGATGGGACGCGGCAAGCCAGGCACAGTGGAGGTGCCGAGGAAGAACTCGGACACCAAAGTTGGCATTGTGGGCAAGAAGTTCGAGGAGCGGCCCAAGGGGAAGCCCGTCTCGGCCTCAAAAGAGGACTCCTGGACCCTCTTCAAGCCGCCACCCGTTTTCCCCGTTGACAACAGCAGCGCCAAGATCGTCCCGAAGATCAGTTATGCCAGCAAGGTGAAGGAGAACCTGAATAAGTCCGCACAGAACCCCACGTCGTCCCTGTCGTCGTCCTCCTCCTCTTCTTCGTCATCTTCCTCTTCTTCCTCTTTGTGTTTATCATCCGCCACAGACGGGCCGCTCCCGACTCCCAACCGCCTCTCCCAAGTCCCCATGTCTGCCATGAAATCGGTCACTTCGGTCAACTTCTCCAACGGGCCGGTTCTCGCGGGTGCTGACAGGGGCGTCTCGTGTCCGGCGGGGACCCAATCGCTGCTCGTTCCCGCGTCCGGCGCCCTCTTATTCACCCCTTCTGAGTCGGTGCCCCCTGACACGGCGTTGGGCGAACCCAAGCCGAGCCTTTTAATCTACCCGTCGAATATGCAAGCCCTCCTCCTCGATGCCGCAAGCCGAGCCGAGTCTGCTTCTTTCCAGGGCCACCTACAGCAGAATCTGGGGGACATTTTCCAGAACAAGTGGGGCCTGTCGTTTATCAACGAGCCCAGCGTGGGGCCGGAGAAGCCGGCGGAGGGTCAGGCCCCAGAGGTGACATTTCAAGGGGAGTTCCCCGGCACTTTGGCCGCTCCGACGGGGCCCAACCCACCGCCCGCCTTCCCCAAGGCTTACGAATTGGACAAACGGACTTGTCCGCCGCCGCTCCTGAACAGTATCCTCAAGCTGGGGACACCTGGCGATGGAGGCGGCGGAGGCGGCTTCTTTTTGGACTCCCATCCTCCGGGGGGACCACGCCTGGCCGACCTGGGGGGCCCCAGCGGGCCCTTTGTCTTTCTTGCCAAGGACTGCCACGTCGAGAACCGGCTGGCTTCCCCTACGAACAATTTGTTAGCCTCCGCCAAAGAACAGAGGTACCCGAGAGGCCTAGAACGGAAAGAGAGTTGGGGCGACTTCGACCTGCGGGCCGCCGTTCTATATCATACTCAAGGTAAGACTCTGATTTGGTTTGGAAGGGTCTGGGAGATTGGATCCCACTTGGTATTATAGGTAAGGTTCCCCAAAAGCGGGGTAGAGTTTTGCTCATTGCTTGCTCACCGATATTTCTTGCAATGGGAAGAGGTGCCTGTAGGTCACTCCTTCTAACTCTTAGTTATAATTACTCTGCTCCAAGAAAATTTGGTATGTGTTTCCCAAAATCCAGCTGGAAAGCAATCTGAATCTGGAAATTTCACAGAATAGGCCCAGTAGAGTTGTCATCAGAATATTTCTTTATGTTTATAATTATTTCTTTATGTTTATAAAACTGCACAGCACTTTATCACTGTTACTCATTTCCATGATAATAGCACTTTATGAAACCTGTCCCCGCTGGTTCGCTTTTAATTACTCTGATTTTATCTGCTTGGATTTTAATGTATGGTCCATTATATTTTGTGTATCGTTGAAATGTTTTAAGTTGTGTCGTTGTTCGGGCTTGTCCCTGTTGTGAGCCGCCCCAAGTCCCTTCGGGGAGATGGGGCGGGATATAAAAATAAAAGTTTATTATTATTTTATTATGACACAGCAAACAAGATAGATATGCTGGATTTCGTATAACAAAATCACAAGTCGAACACTTCCCAAGTGTCTAGGACTGTGTGATGTATTATTATTATTACTTTATTATGACACAGCAAACACGATAGACATGCTGGATTTCACATCACAAAATCACAAGTCGAACACTTCCCAAGTGTCTAGGACTGTGTGATGTATTTTCGGATGATGTGCACAGATCCCAGTCGGGTGGCCTTTTGCAGTTGGCAGATCGCAATTTTGTCAATGTCTATTGTTTCCAAATGCCGGCTGAGATCTTTTGGCACGGCACCCAATGTGCCCATCACCACCGGGACCACCTGCACTGGTTTCTGCCAGTCTTTGAAGTTCAATCTTGAGGTCCTGATAGCGGCTGAGTTTTTCCTGTTGTTTTTCGTCAATGCGACTGTCACCTGGGATGGCAACATCAATGATCCAAACCTTTTTCTTTTCCACAACTTTGATGTCTGCTGTGTTGTGTTCCAGAACATTGTCAGATTATTATTATTATTATTATTATTATTATTATTATTATTATTAAAGAATTTGGTGCTTGGGTTATTGGCGGCTGCAAACAGTGTGATAGGGAACATGGTTGTTTAGGGATCCAAGCCGCAAGGAGAGACGGATAATAAAATTATTATTACCCCAAAGGCACCTGCTTGGAAGCTAAGCAAGGTCTGCGCTGTTTAGTACTTAGAAGGGAGACGACTAATGGATATCACGTTCCATAGACTCTATTTCAGAGGAAGGAACTGGCATAAGAAAATGCACAAGGCTGCCATAAATCGACAGGTGACTTGAAGGCACACATCCATGGATGGACTCAAGCTCTAGTTGCACACCAAGAGCTGAAAATGCCAAAACCTTATGATGACAACAACTGAGGATATCTTGAAAAGCTGTCCAATCTGGAGCTGGGGACAAGGATGGCTCTATGACAGGGCTCCTCAAACCTTTTAAGCCGAGGGCCTGTTCATAGTCCTTCAGACCGTTCTGGGGTTGGACTATAGTTCAAAAAACAAACTAGGATTGTTGTTGCGTGCCTCCAAGTCCTTTTAGTGCAGTCTGAAGTCTAGAATAAAGTTTAGGGCGGGAGCCGGGTACATGATCTTGAAGGGCCGTATCCGGACCGTGGGCTGTAACACGGGGACCCCTGCTCTATCACATGCCCTCTGGACTCTTGCCAGCGGATCCCTTCCTCCTTGCCTCCCATCCTCCTCATCCACTCATCCTTTTCATTTGAAACAATTCCACTTGACACCCGGCCCTCGAAACGGAGTGAACGGCGGCTCCTCCGTTGTGCTTCAGTGGCCAAGTGGGTCAGGAGGGAGAGAGGGGAGTTGTGGATTCAGCCTTTCCGCTCTCTATGTGTGCCTTGGCTTCCCCTCCAGCCCACCCCCCGTGTCTCCATATTTTTGGTTCAAAGAAAAGGTGGCATTTTTCTAGGGCTGAAAGCTGGCCTGATCCATCTGAGGTTCCAGATCCAGAACGTTTTGAGGTTGTTGCAAAAAGCTGCTAGTCCTCAAGGTTACTGGCAGAAGGACGCCTGGTACGTTCAAGATGTAACATGAGGACGACCGAGGCGGTGGCTTCATGGAGCGGATTGTCCCCAAAGGATGGAGAACTTGTTTAATTCATTGTTGTTATTACATTTACTGCCATGGAAAAGCCCCCTGTTTATCCTATTTGGGTCTCAATCAAGAGAGAAGAAGCAGGGCATAAACGTAATAATAATAATAATAATAATAATAATAATAATAATAATAATAATAATAATAATAATAATAGTAGTAATAATAATGGGTTCTGTGCCAAAAGATCTCAGCCAGCATTTGGAAACACTAGACTTTGACAAAATTACGATTTGCCAACTGCATGAACATAACTGAAAACACTGGGTGGCAGTCCTGAGCTATTTGGCTTTTTAAATGGCAAAAAGAAAGGAGTATTTTGTTTCACTAATCTTGGTTTTCTCTCTCTTTTTTCTCCCTGGCAGAAATGGAATCTCTTTGTAATTTGCAAAAACAAGGTGAGGACGGCGAATGGGGGGGTTTCTCCTAAAGCCAGGGGAAGGGGGTGAACTTAGCTTATTTTGGGCCACTTCTTCCTGTCCTGGGATCCCTCAAGAATGACTCTTTAATTTATTTGATTTATTTACAGTATTTATATTCCATCCTTCTCACCCCGAAGGGGACTCAGGGTGGATCACAAAACATTCACATGCAGCAAACATTCAATGCCGTTTATACACTTAGAGACAAGCAATTGTACATAGATAGAGGTATATATAGGCTTTCATGCCACTACAAAAATATATTTGGTTAGCAGAGGATGAAGTTGAAATTGTAATGCCTAAACAATATACATTCCTTTGAAACCTCTTAGTTAAAAATATGCACTCAGAGATAAAAAGTCTTCTTTGAAAAATTACATCTTGTTTACTCACAAACATCTTGTATTAATTCACCATACAGGCACATTTCTTATTAAAGTTCAGTTACCGATAACTGAACTGGTGGCACAGTGTGTTAAAGTGCTGAGCTGCTGAACTTGCGGACCAAAAGGTCCCAGGTTCAAATCCTGGGAGCGGAATGAGCACCCGCTGTTAGCCCTAGCTCCTGCCAACCTAGCAGTTCGAAAACATGCAAATGTGAGTAGATCAATAGGTACCGCTCTGGTGGGAAGGTAACGGTGCTCCATGCAGTCATGCCAGCCCCATGACCTGGAGATGTCTATGGACAACGCCGGCTCTTCGGCTTAGAAATTGAGATGAGCACCAACCCCCAGAGTGGACTTAACATCAGGGGAAACCTTTACCTTTGCCTTATCGATAAAATGTAGCTTCTCTCTTTGTTGAGTACACAGGCTATTATTCTTAATAATCCATACTCTTTAGGTATAGTTGTACTCACTGAAGTCCATACGCAAACATGAGGTCTGGTGCAAAATGCTAACATTGAAATCCAAGAACATACTTCTCAATTGAAGTCCAACCTCAACATGCATCCACTTCCAATGCAGACTGAATTCATAATGGAGTCCTGAGTCTGAACATGCTCAGTACAATCGCGTGTATAACCCCTCCCACACCAAAGAGGTAAAGTCAAACTAGCAAATCAACATACACATAGAATACAGATTAGCACATATATCTATTAACAAATAAGCAGTGAAAAAATAAACTTATTTTTTTTGCTTTTGAACCGTTAGGTAGGCCGAAGCTGGGCTAAAGGCCAGGAGTTCACCTTGACCCAGGCTTCGAACTCTCAACCTATTGATTGACAAGATTTACTGCCACTGGTGGTTTGATCTGCTGTGCTAAAGCCTGGCTCTTTTAACCTCTTCTCCTATCCGTTTCCTTTCCCAGATCCCAAAAGGATAATCACGTACGACGAAGCCATGGATCGCCCAAATCAATGAGAGAAAGAGAAAGCCTCACCCGTCGCATCGGCCCCAATCGGGTGCCATGGCCGCCAGAGCAACCTTTGGGGCGACGGCGGCCAAAGGAACCTCGAACTAGGATAATATATACAAATGTATCCATATATATATATATATCGGAATATATATATATGAATGAGTTACTTAAAAAAAATAATAACAATGGACTCTGGGCATCAGGAGACGGCATTGGCAGAGACTCCCTTTACGCAGTTTATTTAAAGCCTTCGGTCCTCGCTTCTTTCCTCCCTCCATGGCTTTCTCTTTCTGTTGATCCCGTCTATATTTTGAATATATTTCCCACCCTCCAAAAAAAAAAAACCAACGTTCTGCCAGTCGGTTCTGGACACTGTCGAGATTATTTTTTTCTTTTTTCGCTGGGATTCTGCAATCGTCGGTAACACACTAATCGCAAGCAAACGAGGACAAGATCCTTCTCTTTTCAGCTGCCGGGATCCTCAAAAGAAAAAGGAGTTGGAAGGGTAGACTTTGCAGGGTTGTCGTATGTCGTTTCTCCTTCCTTCTGTCATTTTCCAGATCGGGAGAAGATGTCGGTCTTAAAACACTCATTTCATCTCTCTTTTTGCACCTTCTCTCAAATGAATCCAAAATGCGAAATATGGACCTAGATGGCCCCGGTTTCGGGGTCGGAAGGGGAAAATGGTCATCTTCAAATATATCCTGCCATATTTGCACCATGTCTTGTTTCTCCCGACAGAAAGTCTCGACTTAAGTCACTTCCCGTTTGGGAAAATTTCCGGGGAACACAAAACTTCTCCTGTGGACTTTGGTTCCTTCCCGTGAGACCTCTCCTTAGACCTAAGATTGATATTTAGATGCAAAATAATTAAAATGAATTTATTTTCAGTCTACGAGCTCCGCCATCCCCACCCCGATGAACCCACCTCTGGTCTAGATTCGGAACGTTTTTATTTTTGGCTCAATATTCAGGGTTGTTCGGATGTCAGTTTGTGTGTTTGTCCTTTTCCCATCTCCGCTCATTGTATTTCTGGAAGCAAGCAAAACAGACAAAAAAAAATTAGATATTCAAGTCCAGGTTGAGTCTCCGTCGTCCGAAGTGTTTGGGATTTTGGAATATTGATGCATGAACGTATGATATATCTAGATATATTATACCCATGCATTCTTTTACTTGAAGTTGAGTCCCTTGTCAAGGCATATTTCAGGTTTAAGCTTCTATGTGTTTGCAAGAAAACGAGAAAGGGGTAAATATTTGTCTCCTTGAGGTTGTGCGAGTCCGTTTTGCGTGTCTGGTTTGTGGGTTGAAAACGCACCTCTCGACCCACAAAGGTGCATCACTCTGTGTCTTAAAGCTTAGATCATCTTGAATTTGGAGCCTCGAATCGGACGTTGGCTCGTTGTCCTCAGCGTTGTATGCCTTTTTCACCCACAAAGCCTCGCCTGAGAGCAAGACCAGGGTGAAGAAGGGCCAACGGGGTGCTAAACCTTAGATCTAAAGTATAAACGGTTTGTGTAATCCGCTCCGAGGCTTGTGGTGGGCCCTTGATGTGGTCCCTCGGGTCGTATTTTACATTTTGGCCTCTTTTCATGTTGGGCTCTCTTACTTATCCATGAAGTCTCATTCGCTGGGCTTGGCTTTTGGGGAGCATTTGGAGCGTTCAAATTTGAGCCGCCTTTGCCTGCTTTTCGTCAAGGTGCATTGGCTTTGCTTTTAGACCTGGCTTTAGTGCTTGTAGGCCTGGCTTTGATTCGTTTAGATCCAGTTTTGGTTCTTTTCGGCCCGGCTTTGGTTTTTTTTTAACCCGGATTTCCTCCTTTTAGGCCTGGCTTGAGTACTTTTAGACTCGGCATTGGTTCTTTCAGGCCTGGCTTTGATTCGTTTAGATCCAGTTTTGGTTCTTTTAGGCCCGGCTTTGGTTTTATTTAAACCCAGATTTCCTTCTTTTAGGCCTGGCTTGAGTACTTCTAGACTCAGTTCTTTTAGACTCAGCATTGGTTCTTTCAGGCCTGGCTTTGATTCGTCCAGATCTCGTTTTGGTTCTTTTAGGCCCAGCTTTGGTTTTTAGACCCGGATTTTTAGACCCGGATTTCCTTCTTTTAGGCCTGGCTTGAGTACTTTTAGACTCGGCATTGGTTCTTTGAGACCTGGCTTGAGTTCTTTCAGGCCTGGCTCCAGTTCTTTTAGACTCGGCATTGGTTCTTTGAGACCTGGCTTGAGTTCTTTCAGGCCTGGTTCCGGTTCTTTTAGACTCGACATTGGTTCTTTCAGGCCTGGCTCCAGTTCTTTCAGGCCTGGCTTTGATTCGTCTAGATCCAGTATTGCTTCTTTTAGGCCCAGCTTAGGTTCTTTTAAGACCCAGATTTCATTATTTTAGGCCTGGCTTGAGTTCTTTCAGGCCCGGCTTTGGTTCTTTTAGACTCGGCATTGGTTCTTCAAGGCCTGGCTTGAGTTCTTTTAGACCCGGCTTTAGTTCTCATCGCAAAATCCTCCCCATTTGAACCTTGCTGAAATCAATGGTGTGGGTAAAAGACAAACCTCTCATCCCTTAAGCTTGATATTTTCGTGAGTTAAATGGTGAGAAATCCAAGCTTGGCTTCCTTCTGTTTTGTTGTTCCCCTTCCTTGGGTCTGAATGGGCTGGCATTTGTGTGTGTGTTTGTGTGCAAGAAAAGGCATAGATCCGAGTTCAAGTCTCAGAACCCCTTCTTTTCCCTAAACCCTCCAACCATTGAAAAGCTTCATTCTGAATTCTCTCTCCCTTTTGCAACGGTTCTCTGACCTTTTCAGCTATCCCGCTGCCCCCCCCCAAATCTATTTTATATTTTAATGAAAGATATAAAACTTTTAAAAAGAGACGGAGAGAGATGTGTGTAGAACAAATAAATTAAAAAGAGAGAGAGATGCTACATGATGTAAATTGTTGAATAAACATTATAAGTTTCCATGTGGGTCTGCTTTGTGGTCTTTCCCAAAAGCAGTCGATGTGTTCATCGGTGGTTTGTAGTGCCAAAAATATGTATTTAACATTTTTTGCATACTTTCAAACCCGTAGCGATTATAATACAGGATCTGGGCCTACATAACTGATGTGTAGGTTTGATTGTTTGTTATTATATACATGTGGATATTTAGACTCGGATATATGCAAGCCAAAATCCCATTGGCTTTTTTAGCTGCCGCGTCACATTGTTGGCTCATGTTTAACTTGTCCACAAGGACTCCAAGATGTTTTTCACACGTAAAGGCGGAATATAAATAAATAGAAGTAATAGTAGAATCTTCGGATGTGTGGGATATTGAAATAGAAGGAGGAGGATGTTACAATTTATATGATTAGATTTTATATTGCATTATTTTAACGTCATGAGCCGCTTCACATGTCAATCAAGAGATTTTTTATCATGTCAGAAGCGACTTGAGAACATACTGTAAGTTGCTTCTGGTGTAAGAGAATTGGCTGTCTACAGAGAAGTTGCCCAGGGGACGCCTGGATATGTTACCATCCTGTTCCTGGATTGAAAGTGTTATTTCCTGTTTAATTGTACTGTCCTCACTTTGAAAGGAGTTGTTCTACTCTAGCAAATTTGTTTTTATGACTACAGTAGAGTCTCACTTATCCAAGACTCGCTTATCCAAGGTTCTGGATTATCCAAGGCATTTTTGTGGTCAATGTTTTCAATATATCATGATATTTTGCTGCTAAATTTGTAAATACAGTAATTACTACATAACTGGATGGCCCATGAGGTCTCTTCCAACTCTACTATTCTATGATTCTATGGCATTACTGCGTATTTAACTACTTTTTCTGTCAAATTTGTTGTATAACAAAGTTTTGGTGCTTAATTGGTAAAATCATAACCTAATTTGATGTTTAATAGGCTTTTCTTTAATCCCTCCTTATTATCCAACATTTTTGCTTATCCAAGGTTCTTCCGGCCCGTTTAGCTTGGATAAGTGAGACTCTACTGTATCACAAACTAGGTTGAATTGGTTGAGATTTGGATGAGAGATTCATTGGAAAACTAGAGCAAAATGTGCTGCAGGATGTTCCTCCTGCAAAAACATAGCAGACCTTTTCCATGTTTTTATGCTAGAAGCGATCAGGGAAATGACATTTGTAACCCAGGAACATGAAATGTGTTGCGTAGTGTAATTGAACTAAATCTTGTCATGCTCCCTTGAAGCCAGGCATGGGTTTTGCCTGGACCAAAATCTGCTCATGTCTTGAACCCAGATATAGTAGTGCCCACTCCCCCAGAAACTCCTTTTGACAATAATGATACAGAGAGCGCTGTTCCTGACATGCGGTTTCTTCCAAGGTGTTTATTCATATCTGTGGCAGCCAAGCGGGCCCTGGGAGGAGGAGAGGAGGAGGAGGAAGAGGAGGCCCCTCAGCCCCATGGAGGGCAAGGAGGGCCAGGGGGGTCCTTGGGCATCGGCACGCGGCGGCGTTGGTGGTGGAGAGCGGCCCCAGGGCCCAGAGAGAGGCGAGCAGGAAGGCCTTACTGCTGCACCCGCCGGATGGACTGGATCTGGGCGGTCTGGGCGTGGGAGCCCCATTCCCGCCAGTGCTTGTAGTCCCCGCCGTGGTGGTCAAACTCCAGGATGTACTGGTAGCCGCGGTAGCCAGGGTACTGGTAGCACACCCACCTGGGAGGGAGGCACAGAAGGAACTGGTTTGGGAAGCGTTTCTGACCCCCTTTGTGCCAGGCACATCACTGCTGACAAAGGATGCCAAGAGTAATTCTTTGAAACAATCTGGGTCAGCTAACACCTCTCAACAAAAGATTCTCACAAGGAGGAAGCAGCCAGGCTTTGAAGCTGAAAGGCCAATCAGTGCTGATTAATGTGGCCAATTGCAACTTTCACACTTGCTTCCAACAGACAAGAGTTCTTAGAAACTAGGCAAGTGGGGTTTCTATAGGGTGGGAGAAACTCCACTTGCCTAGTTTCCAGCAGACCTCACAACCTCTGAGGATGCCTGCCATAGATGTGGACAAAACATCAGGAGAGAATGCTTCTGGAACATGGACATACAGCCCGGAAAACTCACAGCAACCCGATGCCAAGAGCCACAGTGCTTGGCTTGATTGGCATCCCTGAGCCCTACAAGTAAGTAAATTTGTGTGTGTGTGTGTGTCAGGAGCAACCTGAGTTGCTTCTGGAGTGAGAGAATTGGCCGTCTGCAAGGACGTTGCCCAGGGGACGCCTGGATGTTTTGATGTTTTACCATCCTTGTGGGAGGCTTCTCTCATGTCCCTGCATGGAGCTGGAGCTGATAGAGGGAGCTCATCCATGCTCTCCCCGGGTGGGATTTGAACCTGGCAGCTTTCAGGTCAGCAACCCAACCTTCAAGTCACAAGGCTTTTATCCCCTAGGCCATCGGAGGCTCCTAAGTAAGTAAGTAAGTAACTGGGACTCGGGGCGGCTAACATGGGACAAAAGCCCGAAAATACAAACAAGTAAAACAGTTAAAACATGTTATGATAAAATACAGTAAAATCGACAATATACAAACAGTTACCGTAAGCAAACAATGCAATAGACCATCAAAACTCAATTAACAATTAAAATCAAATCAAAATAAAATAGAATAATGGATCAACCAGGTTGGTGGAGAGGATAGCATGGAGGGTGCCGTGTTTCATCCCTGATTGAGTTTCTAGCCCACTCCAAACACATTGGCTCAAAAATATACCCATATCATGCTGCTTAGGACATAGAAGGGACCCTGTTTTATCCCTGGATGCAATAGTTCAAGGCCTGGCTGAACACAGACTGAACCCTTGACATTTTTTGAGGAGACAGCAGGGGGCACTCTTGGCTTTGCATTTCTCTGCTAATGAGGTCTGTGGATCCCAGCTGTTCTTACTATGGACTCCATAAAGGCATTTTGGACATTGCAGATGCGCATGGACCACTCTTCTATCATCCCAACGAAGGTAGACTAACTGGGGCTAATGGGAACTGGAGTCCAACTGTATCAGGGACACTGCCTTGTGATTTGGATGACTAGAGTTCAACCACATTAGATGGTGGCAAACTGGCTCCAAACAAACCTTACTAAAAGAAACCCAGGCCTGTTCTAAATCATTAGACCGATGGCCCTGTCCCCTACTTACGCGCCACTGTGGACCTTCATGGAGCCCACTTCGTTGCTGCCCCATCCCATGGCCTGCAGAGAAGGGTAGTCGTCTTGGAGGTCCCATTGGTGCCCCATGAAGTTCTCCTTCTCAAAGAGGGTGATCTTGGACTCCTTGTGGTTCTGCAGGTTCGGGAGGAAAGGACGCCCGATGAGACTAAGGCCCTGCGGCCGAAGACCTTGCCCTCGGGGGGAAAAGGCAACCGGAGTGCTTTGGACTCACCGCGGAGTTGATGGGGCGGAAGGACATCAGCCGCTCGACGTGGTAAGCGTTGCTCCCGCTCCAGGCCTCCCACCGGGGGTATTCACCACGTTCCAGCACAAACTGCTGCCCACAGTAGTTGGTGTGTTCGTAACCAAACCACCTAAAGGTAAAGAAGAGGCAGGCATGGATCGTGGGTTGGAAAAGTATAGGGTCATCTATCTATACACATTATCTATAATCATCATCGTCATCATTTAATTACTTATTAATCGCCCTCCATCCAAGATGCTCTAGGCAATTTACAAGCTAAATTGTAAAGGATAAAAATACATACATACAAATATTGATAAAATTAACATAGATCAAAAGCTCTAGTAAAAAGCCAGATCTTAAGTGCTAGGGTAAAAGGCCCCAACTCACGCATGGCTCTCATATAAGGTAAAGGTAAAGGTTTCCCCTGACGTTAAGTCCAGTCGTGACCGTCTCTGGGGGTTGGTGCTCATCTCCATTTCTAAGCCGAAGAGCCGGCGTTGTCCATAGACATCTCCAGGCCATGTGGCCAGCATGATTGCATGGAGCGCCGTTACCTTCCTGCCAGAGCGGTACCTATTGATCTACTCACATTTGCATGTTTTCGAACTGCTAGGTTGGCAGGAGCTGGGGCTAACAGCGGGCTCTCACTCCGCTCCCGGGATTTGAACCTGGGACCTTTTGGTCTGCAAGTTCAGCAGCTCAGCGCTTTAACACACTGTGTCATAATATAAAGGTAAAGGTTTTCCCTGACATTAAGTCCAGTCATGTCTGACTCTGGGGTTGGTGCTCATCTCCATTTCTAAGCCGAAGAGCCGGCGTTGTCCGTAGACACCTCCAAGGTCATGTGGCCATTGGCATGACTGCATGGAGCGCCCTTACCTTCCCGCCGGAGTGGTACCTATTGATCTACTCACATTGGCATGTTTTTGAACTGCTAGGTTGGTAGGAGGTGCCATAATATACACATAATAAAATTGAAAATCTGTATGTGTATGTGTGGCAGAGGTATCCACTTACACAAACAGCCTCTCACCTCCACACATACCCAATATGCCCAGATATGAATACTGGTGGATTTGGGGTGGAATTGGCTTTGTAGCTACTGGGATGTATAGTACACCTGCAATCAAAGAATACTCCAAACCCCACCAATGATGGACCTGCACCTAACTTGGCAGACAGAACCTCCATGATCAACTGAACGTACTATTTATTTATTTATGTATTTATTTCTATCATTTCTACCCTGCTCTTCTCACCCGCAGGGACTCAGGGCGGCTTACAGACTGGCAATTTATGCCAATACACCATAGTACAATAAAATAAACATTAAAACAGTTAAAACATTTATAATATACAATATACAAAATTTAAAATAGTGCAAAGTGCTTATGCCCTTCGTCCACCAGACCTTGTACAAAAACCTTTATTCCAGACCAGTCGAAGCCAGTAAAGACTTATTCTTTAAATGCTTGCTCGCATAACCAGGTCTTCAGTTTCTAGTGGGATTTGACTGGACTGAGCCAACACGGTGGGAGTTGTAATTCATCCTGTGGCTGGAAAGCATACTCAGCCCCACTGATTATGCATCTAGAGCATATTTGCCAAACATGACAAACTTTAAGTATTGATAGAGTTTCAGGGAGTTAATCTGGCATTATGTGAGTTGTAGCACACCCACAACCTTATGCATTTATTTATTAACTACACTAGCTTTGCCCGGCCATGCATTGCTGTGGCTTATGCTTTCAGAGTGTTGTTCTTTATTTACTGTCATGATTTTAGAGATTATATTGTTCAGTATTATTATATCAAAGTAATTATTACATATTATATTGATAATCTTATATTATCTGCTTAGAACTGGATTATATGAGGCTCCTTCTTCACAGCTGTATAAAATGCACACTGAAGTGGATTATATGGCAGTGTGGACTCAAGATAATCCAGTTCAAAGCAGATAATATAAGATTCTAAATGTACCTGTGTGGAAGGGCCTTGAGTCTACACTGCCATATTCTGTAATCCAGTTAAAATCAGATAATCTGTATTTTATAGGCAGTGCAGAAGAGGCCTAAGTGAGGCCTAACTCTGCCTGTCCCCTGGGCTGAATGGGTTGCCAGGAGACCAAGTGGGCGGAACTTAGCCTTTTAACTGGCAGCAATGGGATAAAAACAATTATTCCTCTCCCTCTAATTAGGACTTCATTTTTCTTTTCTTTTTTGTTGTATGAACATAGAGGCATGGATGAGGGGTTGTGCTGCCAAGTTTAGTGTTTCTGGGATGTGTAGTTTTGTTGTTTTGTCCTAGGCCGAAATTTCATTACCCTTTTATATATAGAGATTTATATCCCGCTCTTCTCACCCCAGAGGGGACTCAGAGCGGCTTATAAATCAAACATACATACAATATATTATTAGCATAGCACAATATAAGCATTAAATTACTATATTGTACTATATCATTATATGGTAATATTATTAGGTATTATGCATTTTGTTAAATAAAATAATGACTTCTTCTAATGACCTGGGCAACGCCAGGTACCCAAGCTAGTGTGAAAAATTAAAGGAGCCTTGTCGCCCCTCCTTCCCTCCCGCAGCAAGGCGGTTGAGGCAGTGAGCGGCTTAGGAGGACACTATAATTCCACTCTCATGACTGGGCCTAAATATAACCTTGTGGTTGGTTGGGGGCAGAGTTCTTGACCTGCCTTCTTTGGTCACGGGACTCTGGCTCATAGAGGCACTTCTGTCCAGCTTTGCAAAGTCCATCAGACACCTCCAGATGGGATGACAGACTTGGAAGAGATCTAGTTCAGGCAGGAATCCCCAAGTAAAGGCCCCATAGCAGGGGTCCTCAAACTTTTAAAGCAGAGGGCCGGTCCACAATCCTTCAGACTGTGGAGGGGCCAAATTATCATTTGGAAAAAAAAACGAACAAATTCCTATGCACACTGCACATATCTTATTTGTATTGCAAAACAACAACAACAACAATAACAATGAAAGAACAATAAAATATTTAAAAATCAAAACAATTTTAACCAACATAAACCTATCAGGATTTCAATAGGATGTGTGGGCCTGCTTCTGGCCAATGAGATAGTCAGGTTAATTAGGATTGTTGTTGTTGTGTGCCTTTAAGTCATTTCAGACGCTGGGCGAGCCTAAGTCTAAAATTATTTATTTATTCATTTACTACATTTATTTACTACATTTATATCCTGCCCTTCTCACCCCGAAGGGGACTTAGAGCAGCTGTATCTATATACCATATATTATATTATTAGCATAGCACTTTATCTATGTTTTGAGTTTACAACCTATGATGTGCACTTTGCTAATCTACTATTACAACCTCAGTGTTTTAAAATTCTATGTATTTAATAAGTGTGTTTTTATTCTTTTTGATTAATGTGCAAATATTACAATTGGTGCATGTTATTGTTTATTGATGTATTGTATATTGTTATTGTTTTGTATTTGATATTTCTGTGAGCCGCCCCGAGTACCCTTTGGGGGAGATGGTGGCGGGATACAAATAAACTTATTATTATTATTATTATTATTATTATTATTATTATTATAGCACGATATTAGCATTATATATTACTATATTGAACTATACCACTATACTGTAATATTATATGTAATATATAACATATAATTAATATTATTATATGGTATTATTAGTATTATATTGTATAAAATGATAATATTATTATCAATATCATATGTATATACAATATATTATATTATTAAAACTGATATAAAAATATTATATTATAAATGAGGGCGGGGACCAGCTAAATGACCTTGGTGGGCCGCATCCGGCCCCCGGGCCTTAGTTTGGGGACCCCTGCCCCATAGGATGCTTTAATTGCTCTGTTACTTGGCAAGAGACAATCCCACCTTCCACCTTTTTTCCATTGCTATTAAAACGACCTGGGTTACAATCATTGCTAAATTGCCACCACGAATATGAAACAGTTCCCTAGATTTCCCCATCTGTAACTGGTCTGTATTCATGATTACTGCTTAATATACTTAACTAACAAGCTGACAGTTTGACACTCTTTCTGTCTGAAGTACAGTAGAGTCTCACTTATCCAAGACTCGCTTATCCAAGGTTCTGGATTATCCAAGGCATTTTTTGTAGTCAATGTTTTCAATACATCATGATATTTTGTTGCTAAATTCATAAATACAGTAATTACAACATAACAAAACTGCGTATTGAACTACCTTTTCTGTCCAATTTGTTGTATAACATGATGTTTTGGTGCTTAATTTGTAGAATCATAACCTAATTTGATGTTTAATAGGCCTTTCCTTAATCCGTCCTTATTATCCAAGATATTCGCTTATCCAAGGTTCTGCCGGCCCGTTTAGCTTGGATAAGTGAGACTCTACTGTATTAGAAATGAATCGATGCATAGCACTGAAGAGTCAATAATAATAATAATAATAATAATTTTATTTTTGTACCCTGCCACCATCTCCCCAGAGGGACTCGGGGCGGCTTACAGATATAAAACCAGCATACAGTATACGGTTTTACGAAAACACACAAGTAAATTTAAAAGGCATTAAAAATCACGATCATTATAAAACACATGAAAGACACAGCAATAAAAACATAAAATGAGCTGGGCAAAGTGCACTGAGTGGAACTTGTAAACAAGAAGGAAGATTAAGGTGCTACAACGTCATGGGAAGAGCCTTAAACTGGGGTGAACACTGAGGTTATGTCAAGGAGTTAACCAACAACTGGTCAGAAGAACCCGCTAGTACAGTAGAGTCTCACTAATCCAAGCCTCGCTTATCCAAGCCATTTTTGTAGTCAATGTTTCCAATATATCGTGATATTTTGCTGCTAAATTCGTAAATACAGTAATTACAACATAACATTACTGCGTATTGAACTACTTTTTCTGTCAAATTTGTTGTATAACATGAAGTTTTGGTGCTTAATTTGTAAAATCATAACCTACTTTGATGTTTAATAGGCTTTTCCTTGATCAGTCCTTATAATCCAAGATATTCGCTTATCCAAGCTTCTGCCGGCCCGTTTAGCTTGGATTAGTGAGACTCTACTGTACCAGAATGTACTAGTACCGCTAGTACAAGAATGCCTCAGATCAGGCAATAATAAAAGGGCAAGATAATTTTGTGATGCAAAATTATATTCTTAGGGGTGTTTTTCCATTTCTTTTCTTATCTTTCAACTCTTCATCCCCAGAATGAAGCCCTTGGAGATTTTTGCTCCTCCATCTGGATATACAGTAGAGTCTCACTTATCCAACATAAACGGGTCGGCAGAATGTTGGATAAGCGAATATGTTGGATAATAAGGAGGCATTAAGGAAAAGCCTGTTACACATCAAATTAGGTTATGATTTTACAAATGAAGCACCAAAACATCATGTTTAACAACAAATTTGACAGAAGAAGTAGTTCATTACACATTAATGCTATGTAGTAATTACTGTATTTACAAATTTAGCACCAAAATATCATGATGTATTGAAAACATTAATTACAAAAATGCGTTGGATAATCCAGAACGTTGGATAAGTGAGACTCTACTGTATTTCTAACTGCTCTCTGTTGTTTAATGCTTTGGGGAGGCTTTGTTACTCACGCGCCACTCTCCACTTTGAACGAGCGGATGTTGTCAAAGCTGCACTCCATGATGCTGGGGCAGGAGGCGGCAAACTCCATCCTCTTGCCCTGGAAGTTTTCTTGGTCGTAGATGGTGATCTGAAATGGAGCGAGAAAGAACTTCAAGGCCTTGCAATAGAAACCCAGAAAAAAGAGAGGGACTATTTGAGCCTATTCCATTGAATACTGGAGGGGTTTGGGGAGAACTGGCCCTCCTTTCTGGGAGTTGTAGTTCAGCCACAACCAGAGAAATCGGTGACTTCCACCGATGATGTACCTAGACCAGGGGTCCCCAAACTTTTTAAACGGGGGGCCAGTTCACAATCCTTCGGACCGTTGGAGGGCCGGACTATAGTTGGCCACCGAGCAATAATAATAATGAATAATAATAATAACAACAACAACAACAATAATAAAGAGGGTTGGAAGAGACCCCTTGGGCCATTGAGTCCAATCCCCTTCTGCCTTTATGCACTGAAAGCACAAGCACAGCACCCTTGACAGATGGCCACCCAGCCTCAATGTTAATAATAATAATAATAATAATAATAATAATAATAATAATAATAATAATACAGGGTTTTGGAACACAATACTCCTGACCTCACAATTGTGTTAAAAAACAAAGTATGGATTGTCGATACTGCAATCCCAGGGGACAGCAGGATTGAGGAGAAACAACTGGAAAAGCTGACACAATATGAGGATTTAAAGATTGAATTACAAAGACTCTGGCACAAGCCAGTCAAGGTGGTCCCAGTGGTGATCGGCACACTGGGTGCAGTGCCTCAAGACCTTGACCTGCACTTAAACACAATCGGCGCTAACAAAATTACCATCTGCCAGCTACAGAAGGCCACCTTACTGGAATCTGCACGCGTTATTCGCCGATACATCACACAGTCCTAGACACTTGGGAGGTGTCCGACGTATGATCCAATACAACAACCAGCTGAGTGTCTGCTGTGGACTCATCTTGTTGTGTTTCTAATAATAATAATAATAATAATAATAATAATAATAATAATAATAATAATAGCTTTAAGAGAAGAAGAGACCCTTGGGTCATTTAGCCCAACCCCCTTCTGCCCTTGTGCCGTGGGGGCCGGATAAATGGCTTCGATGGGCTGCATCCGGCCCCCGGGCCTTAGTTTGGGGACCCCTGACCTAGACCAAACTTGGCACACAGAACCCCCATGACTACCTCAACCTATTGGAGAGATTTGAGGGGACTGACTCACCATAGTGGGAGTTGTAGTTTACCCTACAGCTTGATGTATTTATTGCTGTGTTTGGATTTGTTTTTACTGTTGTATTTTTATATTGTTTGGGCATAGTCCCTTTGTAAGCCACCCTGAGTCCCCTTGGGGAGATCAGGCAGGATATAAGAATAAATTATTATTATTATTATTATTATTATTATTATTATTATTATTATTATTATTATTATATTGAGAGCACACTGAACTGCACCGATGATGCATCCAGAGCAAACTTGCCCAACATAACAAACTTTAAGTACTGATAGAGTTTTCTGGGGTTCACCTGGCCTGATGTGAGTTGTAGTTCACCCACAATCTTACCGAGTACCCAAGCTCATACAATCATAATTTTAAGCTCTATTCAATTCCCGTGTACCCCGAAATGTGATCGTTTTCATCAGGACGTACCTTCCAGGGACCAAACTGTGCCTGTTGTGGGTTGGTTTGAGCCATCTTGGCGACAGAGGTGAAATCTAAGCAAAAGGCAGAGGAAGAAAGAGAGAGAAATTAGATTATTTTAAGTGGCGTTAACGCTGGAACTGTGGATGGGCCATCAATGAATCCCAGGTGCTGAAGGCAACATTGTAGATGAAGGAACTGGCAAAACCATCTCTGAGTCTGCTGCTCTAAGAACACCCTACAAAAATGAATGGGATTACCAAAGTCGATGGCCGAGTTGACGGGAAACCCATACTGATTTGATCTTCTCTCCGGCCTCACTTCAAAGGAGAAGACAGCAACAATTCCTTCAAAACAACGAGGTAAATTTCCTAAGGATTCCTCAACAAGCCTTTATTTATTATATTTATTATTTATTTATATTTATTATTATATATTTTCAGTATTTATACCCCACTGTTCTCACCCTGAAAGCGATTCAGAGCTGCTTACAGAACACACATACGGCAAACATTCAATGCTGATTATACCGTTAACAAGGACAGACAATACAAACAGAGGTAAAGGCAGTTTTTCTCATCTTATTTCCGGCATCTTGGAGGCTGTGCTCGATTCCGGCCACAGGGGGGTGCTGTTGCTCCATCTTCTATGCCAAGGAGATTTCCTCTTGATTGATGTACCTATTTATCTACTCGCATTTTGGCTTTTGACCTGTTAGGTGGTCAGGTGAGCTGGGGCTAATGGTGGATGCTCACCCCGACCCGGGCTCGAATTGCCAACATTTCAATCGGCGGGATTTTTCTGCAGCACAGCGGTTTAGCCTGCTGTGCTAAGCCTGGCCGTTCCATACCACTTTAATCACCATGTGATCCTGGGATTTTGTAGTTTGATGGTTTGAATTAAGCCAAGGATAGAGTGGAAGGAGGAGAGACACTGGGACGTTGTAAATAGGAAAATGGGATGGCAGAGGAGTAACAATTATTTTGGCCTCGGTTTCCCAATCTATGTATCTATGGGTTACAAAGAGACTGTGCAAAAGAGATTGTTATATACTTCGTATGCAAAGTCAACTCCACATATTCTATCATTAGACAACCCTTGTTCAAACATTTCAAGTCCCGTCTTTATTGACGCTGCCGTTTCTTTGTTCAGGACTGTTTGATGATGGCGAAGGGGAGATTTGTCTTCCCCAAAGTATTTATTCATTTACTTAAACGGCTCCCATTCACCACCCACTGGGCTCAAAAGACAATAAAGCTGCAATGGTAATCATAAACAAAAAAAAAATCATCAAGCTCAGGCTCCAATATCGTTAAGGAAAAAACGAGCAGAGGATTATAATATTTTTCTAGGTAGTAAAATCAGAGAGATGTAATAAACCAACCTTAAGCACTGTTAAAAACAGGAAGGAACAGGGGAGTCTTCACTGCTAGCTGAAAACCTCTCAAGGCAAACAGATGTGTAAGTCTGTTTTGAAATGGGAAGAAAAAGATGGAAATAAATCTAGTTGCGCCTCCGAGACTCAAGCTTTGGTGGATCTGGCAAAAGGGAGTGAAATCCTTCCAAACTGATGCTAGAAATGTCTTTGTCCAAATCAGTCTCGACAATAAGACTAGGTTCCTTTCTTTATGTCAAAACCGACTAACATGGCTATCGATGGCTTTGAATATTTTATGGGCATTAAGAGACCTTGGAGTGTTGCAGAACCCCATAGCAGCCATTCCTGCAAAAACAAATCACCTTTTTTTGGGTGCCCAAATACCCTATAGCCTCCCTGTTCACTATATTTGGGACACTGAGAGGCAAATGCCCCATGGAACAATAGATCATAGAAACCTAGAGTTGGAAGAGACCCAGTGGGCCATCCATTCCTACCCTATTCTGCCAAGAAGCAGGAAAATCGCATTCAAAGCATCCCCGGTAGATGGCCATTCAGCCTCTGTTTACAAGCCTCCACCACACTCTAGGTGGTGAACAGCTCTCTCTCACAGTGAGGAAGTTCTTTCTCATGTTCAGGTGGAATCTCCTTTCCTGTCGTTTGAAGCCATTATTCTGCGTCCTAGTCTCCAGGGCAGCTTCCCTCCTCCCTATGACTTCCCCTCACTTCTTGATCCATGGCCCCCATCATGTCTCCTCTCAGCCTTCTCTTTGGCAGGCTAAACATGCCCAGCTCTTTCAGCCGCTCCTCATAGGGCTTGTTCTCCTTTGAGTCGCCCTCCTCTGGGTCCTCTCTTAAAGGCTGCCAAAGGGGTCAGAGGAGAGGTACCTACTCGCTGGGCCCGGCTCTCACCTCGCTCGCTGAATGCCGACAGTTCCTCCATGAGCCGCGTACCCTCTGGACCGGCCTCTTCGGCTTATATAGTGCCAGTGTCCAGACAGGGACTGGGCACCGTTTGAGCTGGAGTCAGCACGATGCATTCTCTGCCATTGAGCCGCTCTTGATCCCCGGGAGATTTTGGCCGCTCGCCTCTGCGGTCCAAGTCACATTCTTGGCAGGGAACGGGTCCAAAACATCCCCTCCGGCCAGACTGGCAGTGACAGCAAGAACTCCCTCTCCCTACACAAACAATAGGTCACACTATACATTAGGAGAGGCAATTGAGATAAAATTATTATTATTATTATTATTATTATATTATGACACAGCAAACAAGATAGATATGCTGGATTTCCTATCACAGAATCACAAGTCGAACACTTCCCAAGTGTCTAGGACTGTGTTGTTGTTGTTGTTGTTGTTGTTGTTATTATTATTATTATTATTATTATTATTATTATTATTATTATTATCTACAATTTACCCCAATCAGCCCCACATATTAAATGTAAATTGTATATTGTAGAGGTGACAATGAAATATGATGTATACATTCAGATTTATCATATTTATTTATTGTATTGTTGGAGCCTCCAGTGGCCTAGGGGATAAAAGCCTCGTGACTTGAAGGTTGGGTTGCTGACCTGAAGGCTATCAGGTTCGAATCCCACCCGGGGAGAGTGCGGATGAGCTCCCTCTATCAGCTCCAGCTCCATGCAGGGACATGAGAGAAGCCTCCCACAAGGATGGTAAAACATCAAAAAACATCCGGGCGTCCCCTGGGCAACGTCCTTGCAGATGGCCAATTCTCTCACTCCAGAAACAACTCTGGTTGCTCCTGACACGAAAAAAAATTGTATTGTTACAAGTGTTTTATTTAATTATTGTATAGAATGTAATCAGGTCTTTTCAAGACTGGTTGTTTTGCTTGGTACTTCAATATGGCTTAAGGGCTAATCAATAAAATATTATTATTATTATTATTATTATTATTATTATTATTATTATTGACACAAAGACGTAGCATGACATAGCAAACGAGATATATATGCTTGATTTCGTATCACAAAATCACAAGTCGAACACTTCCCAAGTGTTTAGAACTGTGTGATTATTACAGTAGAGTCTCACTTATCCAAGATAAACGGGCCGGCAGAACATTGGAAAAGTGAAAATCTTGGATAATAAGGAGGGATTAAGAAAAAAGCCTATTAAACATAAAATTACATTATGATTTTACACATTATTTATTTATTATCACATTTATATCCTGCCCTTCTCACCCGAAGGGACTCAGGGCAGCTTACAACAGTGGCAACCATTAGATGCCCATATAAACCAATATAAAACAGCACATAAAACAGTTAAAACTATTAAAATACATTATGAATTAAAAATATACGCTTCAAACATAAAATCAGATCCATTCATCCTCATGCTTTGTCGAAATTAAGCACCAAAACATCATGTTTTACAACAAATTGACAAAAAAGCAGTTCAATACACAGTAATGTTATGTAGAAATTACTGTATTTACGAATTTAGCACCAAAACATTGCAACATTGACTACAAAAACAATGACTTCTAAAAGGCAGAACTGCCTTGGATAATACAGAACCTTGGATAAGTGAAGCTTGGATAAGTGAGACTCTACATTATTATTATTATTATTATTATTATTATTATTATTATTATTATTATTATTTTGGGGAAATCAGAGAGTCTCTTTGCACCCATCTCTTCTGTCCCCTCTCTTTTATATATATATTTGTGCAAACCCTTCAAGAAAGCAGACATAAAACTCCATTAACAATATGATTTTTTGTTCCTGGGCTATGAATGTCATTTCCCAATTGGTTCTATCATAAAAACATGGCAAAACCTTTATTTATTTTTTTGCGGGAGGGACATCCTGCAACACATTTTGCACTTAATTTTTACATGAATCAGAGTCTCAACCAATTCAACGTGGTTTGTGGCAGCTACAAAAGCAAAGTTTCTGGAGAATAACAACTTTCAAAGTAAGGACTGCACAATTAAACAGGAAATAACCCTTTCAAACCAGGAATATGAAATTATTCATTTTGTTACATAGTGTAATGACGGAGTGAAATAAACAAGATCTCCTCATTAAAATCATGCATACCAATAAAGTGTAGATTTCAAAATACAATAGAGTCTCACTTATCCAAGCTAAACGGGCCGGCGGAACCTTGGATAAGCAAATATCTTGGATAATAAGGAGGGATTAAGGAAAAGCCTATTAAACATCAAATTAGGTTATGATTTTACAAATTAAGCACCAAAACATTATGTTATACAACAAATTTGACGGAAAACGTAGTTCAATACGTAATAATGTTATGTTGTAATTACTGTATTTACGAATTTATCACCAAACTATGATGATGATGATGATGATGATGATAATAATAATAATAATAATAATACTTTTATTCTTATTCCTCTATATCCCCGCAGGGACTCAGGGCGGCTTACAAATGCAAAAGAGTATACATACAAAAACATCAAACACCGAAAACGCACAAATGAAAAATTAAAACATATGATTAAAATCAAACCATTAATAAGACAAAGTTAAAATACATCAATAAAAACATAAGGATGGGCTGATCAAAGTGCACTAAGTGAGACTTGTAAACATAGAGGAAGTTAAAGGTGCTATAATGTTGTAATTACTGTATTTACGAATTTAGCACCAAAATATCACAATATATAGAAAACATTGACTACAAAAATGGCTTGGATTATCCAGAGGCTTGGATAAGCGAGTCTTGGATAAGTGAAACATAGTTTAAAATGAACTGGGTGTGCCTTCCGGAAGAGGCAAGTCTTTCGTTTTTGTTTTAAATTCTGACAACTCACTCAGCTGTCAAATCTCAATACAGTTGGACTGCAACTCCAATCATCTATTGACATGTATTACTTGGGGCCGATGGGAGTTTGCTTTCTCTGGGTCACTTAGCCTGCCTCTCTTTTTTTGGGATTCCTAAATGCTTCTACAGTTCCTATCATGCAAATATGTGAATTTCCCTTCCGAGGGGGAGATTTCCCTCACTTCCTGCTGTCTTAGCCCCTGTTTTAACTAGGAGTCATTTGTAAATAAGGTGTTTATAACTCAGGGACGGTCTATAATGTCTTCTGGGAGATCCCAGCATCCACCGCTTCCTTCGTCCTGATAGCAGGGCCTCTGCCCTCCCCGAACCTTTGCCCCCGATCAGGCCATCTCCTCCCAATTGGGTCGCCCCAATCTGAAGCTGATTAAAGCCCCCCCGGCCCCCCACCCGCTCGATTAAGCTGAGCCCGCTTTGTTGAATTCCCCATCGCTTATTTGCAGAAACACAAAAGGGATGGCCAGGGAAAGTGCTGAGCCCAGCAGCCACGGGACGCGGGGCCTGACCAGGGCCGGGCTGGGCAGAGCGGGAAGGGCAGTCGTCCAACTTTCGGGGGAACTTGCCTTCACCTGCATCCCATGAACCTCCAACTGAGGGTCCGGTCAGCAAACAGCATTCGTATAGACCCCAATGGGAGGCAAAACTGAAGCCATAGAATCCTAGAGTTGGAAGACCTTCTTTCGTGTAGGAACACACAATCCAAGCCCTCCTGACAGAGGGCCTGACCTCCAGAGAAGGAGACCCCACCATCTTCGATCTTCCACTGTTAAACTGCTCTTACTAACAGGATGTCCTTCCTAACGTTTAGGTGGAATCTCTTCTCCTACCGTTTTAATCCATTGTTTGCGTTATGTCCTAGTCTCAGGAAACAAACTTCTGGGGTCAAGAGGATGTGATTTGCCCAATGTCCACTTTCCACCATCTCACCATCGTAAGAGATTGATTCCAGTTTTAATGACGGCTGCTTGACTGGAAATGTCCAAATGTTGGTTGTCTTTACAAGCAAACCTTGAGAAAGTGAGTCAATGCAACCAGGATGCTGTCACTATTGTAGGCACGGAGGTATCCAACAGCTGGGATCCACCTGAAAGAATAAACACTATTGGTAGATAGTTGTGTCTTGTTGTGTTTGTAGGAGCAAAATTACTGTATATACTCAAGTATAAGCCGAGTTTTTCAGCCCTTTTTTAGGACTGAAAAAGCCCCCCTCGGCTTATACTCGAGTGAGGGTCCTGGTCGGCTTATACTCGAGTTTATATGGTACATTTATTATTTTTCTCTGTTATTATTGGTATTATTATTACATTTATTTTTTACTCTGTTATTTTTGTTACTATTACATTTATTTTACTCTATTTTTATTATTATTAATACATTTGTTATTTCACATTTATATTATTATTGTTATTACATTTATTATTTTACTCCATTATTACATTTATTATTTTACTCTATTATTAATAAAAGGATACATAAGGGCATTTACAAAGAAGAAGATGAGAACTTAAAGGTTCTGACATCCATGTAGATATAACCGTATATACTCGAGTATAAGCCGACTCAAATATAAGCCAAGGCACCTAATTTTATCACAAGAAAATTGGGAAAACATTGACTCAAATATAAGCCGAAAGTGGTAAATTTCAGAAATAAAAATAGAAACCAATAAAATTACATTAATCGCGGCATCTGTAGGTTAAATGTTTTTGAATATTTACATAAAACTCTAATTTAAGATAAGACTGTCCAGCTCTGATTAAATCATTATTCTCATCTTCTTCAATGTAAATGCCCTTATGTATCCTTTTAATAATAAAAGAGTGAAATAATAAATGTAATACTAACAATAATATCAGAGTGAAATAATAAATGTATTGTTATTAATAAAAATAGAGTAACATAAATGTAATACTAGCAATAATAATATCAGAGTAAAATAATAAATGTATTATTAATAATAAAAATAGAGTAAAATAAATGTAATACTAACAATAATAATAGAGTAAAATAATAAATGTAATGATACCAATAAAAATAGAGAAAAATAATAAATGTACCATACATACTCGAGTATAAGCCAGCCAGGACCCTCACTCGAGTATAAGCCGAGAGGGGCTTTTTCAGTCCTAAAAAAGGGCTAAAAAACTAGGCTTATACTCGAATATATACAGTATTTGAATATTGATGGGTAACAAATATATTTTTATTATTTTATGACTATTATCTGACATCCTTATCTATATCTTTAAGCCATCCTTTCCCGATCTCTCTACAATAGTTTTCTTATCTCTCTGTCATCTTATTCTACCCTCTCCTTTCTGCCAAGTTGAGTTAGATCACATAATTTTGGCATATTTGATTCGGTTTGCAGCGATTGAAGCCTGCCGATAACTGAGAGCAAAAGTGGGAGAAGGAGAAAGAAGCCGGGACTTTTGTTTTTAAAGTTTGATGGCACTTTTTGCTGCGACTCTCCCTGCCGGATCAGACTGTTGGAAGGCACGCCATGGTTGTATGTATAGGGTTTGGGCAAATATTGATGCAAGGCAACCATGTTTCTATATCAACAGGTATTCAAGCGGCTCTCGGGTTTGTTTAAGTAACTGTAAGAGATAAAATAATATTTGGAAGGGGAAAACTAACAGAAGGAATTACCATTGACATCAGGCGTGAAAGCAGCTGCAGAGAGTGTCTGCTGGAAGACTACTGGGAAACACTGGCGATGTTTTGAATCACAACTTGTTCAGGAGTGCTGGGAACTACAGTCTGACAACATCTCAAACGCCGGCTGATTTTCGTTGTTTCCATCAGTGTTTAACTCTACTGTACCATTTTTCTCACCCCTGCAGGGATACAAAGCGGTTTACAACATAAAAATGGCAAAATTCAATACCAGCCATACATGTGAAAACATAACAAACAGATCATAAACAATACAATGAGTAACATCAGGGTGTACTTATCAAACAACTAAAAAAATAACAAAAATAGAAATTTAAATATATAATAAATAAATAAAAAAATGCATAAGGTTGTGGGTGAACTACAACTCACATCATCCCCGAGAAACTCCATCAGTGTTTAAAGTTAGCCACTCTGAGTCCCCTCGGGGAGAAGGGCGGGGTATAAATGCATGTAATAAATAATAATAAATAAAGTTTGTGATGTCTGGCAAGTTTGCTCTGGTGGGAATCAGTGTGCTCTCTGGCTGTAGGGTGAACTACAAATCCCACTATGGTGAGTCATTATATTATATTATATTATATTATATTATATTATATTATATTATATTATATGGTGAGTTAGTTTGTCATTGGGGTTTAGTGGGCCAAGTTTGGTCCAGGTCCATCATCGGCGGAGGTCACAGTTTCCCTGGTTGTGGGTGAACTACAACTCCCAGAAAGGAAGGTCAGTTCCGACCAAACCAGTCCAGTAATCAAATTTCGGCATATCGGGTATGTGTGCCAAATTTGGTCCGGATTCATCCGTGTTTGGGTTCACAGTGCTCTCTGAATGTAGGTGAACTACAACTCCCATAAATAAAGGTGAATTTTCCCCAAAGACCTCCAGTATTTTTGCTGGTCATGGGGGGATCTGTGTGCCAAGTTTGGTCCAAATCCATCATTGGTGGAGTCCAGAGTGCTCATTGATTGCAGGTGAACTATACATCCCAGTATCCACAACTCCAAAATGTCCAGGCCAATTCCCTCAAAACTCACCAGTATTTGAATGTGGGCATTTCGGGTATACGTGCCAAGTTTGGTCCAGATCCATCGGTGTTTGGATTCATAGTGCGCTCTGGACGTAGGTGAACTACAACTCCCATAAATAAAGGTGAATTTCCTCCAAAGACCTCCAGTATTTTTTGCTAGTCATGGCGGGATCTGTGTGCCGAGTGTGGTCCAATTCCATCATTGGCGGAGTCCAAAATGCTCACTGATTGCAGGTGAACTATACATCCCAGTACCTACAAATATACAAACACTAGCTGTGCCCGGCCACGCGTTGCTGTGGCGAAGTCTGGTGGTATGGGAAATAAAGTATTGAGGAATTGGTGGTAGTTAAGGTAAAGGGTAAAGGTTTTCCTCTGACATTAAGTCCATTATAAATGGGTAATATAGCTGTGGGGAAGGGCCTTGAGTCTACACTGCCATATAATCCAGTTCAAAACAGATAATCTGTATTTTATAGGCAGTGTGGAAGAGGCCTAAGTGAGGCCTAACTCTGCCTGTCCCCTGGGCTGAGTGGGTTGCTAGGTGACCAATTGCCTTCTAACTGGCAGCAATTGGACAAAAACAATTATTCCTCTCACTCTAATTAGGACTTTATTTTTCTTTTCTTTTTGTTGTATGAATGTAGAGGTATGGATGAGGGGTTGTGCTGCCAAGTTTAGTGTTTCTAGGATGTGTTGATTTGTTGTTTTGTCCTAGGCCGAAATTTCATGACCCTTTTATATATACAGACGAAAACAGAATTAAACCTCAGTGTCATTAAAGCTAAAACCTATACAAACATGAACATTAAAACAGAATTATACATACAGTGGTATGAAAGTTGAAATCCATACAAACAGGACTGTCTTCCCTGACGACTGAGGAGAACAAATTTAACAATTCAGGGATGGAAAAAAACACAGGAAACCGATTGGAAAGCCAGGATGCTTTTCAAACATGGAGCCACAAGATGGCGCCGGAGGCCTTGAAAAGGAACAAGAAGAAAGCCATTCCTAATACAGTATGTTCCTTTATTATTATTATTACTACTACTACTACAATATTATTTTTCTCCTCAGCAGCTGGGAACTCTCTCTTTTTCTCCTCAAATTCTCTTTATTATCATTACTATAGGTGTTTTTTCCCACCTCAGAAAAGAGACTGAAATTTCCCCTCAGGAAAAAAGGCGGGAACTGGTGAGGCCGCCATTTTGAGGGAGACCGAATGGCAACCATGACAGTTACACTTGAAAGGCCTCAAAAGTAACAGCAACATAACTATTATTATTATTATTATTATTATTATTATTATTATTATTATTGGTTGTTTCAAGTCCTCAAAAGTGAGGCAATGTGGTTATAATGATATATATATACAGTTTCACTTATCCAACATTTGCTTATCCAACGTTCTGGATTATCTAACGCAGTCTGCCTTCCACCCGGCTCCACAGCTGTTTCTTTGGCACTTTTTACGCATTTAATTTCCGACAACGTTGTTACGGTAAGTTCATTTTATACAATTCTATCTTTATCTGTAGTCCATTTGTTAGTATACATATAATAATATGTATACATATAATAATACAATATACATATACAGTAGAGTCTCACTTATCCAAGCCTCTGGATTATCCAACGCATTTTTGTAGTCAATGTTTTCAATATATCGTGATATTTTGGTGCTAAATTCATAAATACAGTAATTACTACATAGCATTACTGCATATTGAACTACTTTTTCTGCCAAATTTGTTGTCTAACATGATGTTTTGGTGCTTAATTTGTAAAATCATAACCTAATTTGATGTTTAATAAGCTTTTCCTTAATCCCTCCTTATTATCCAAGATATTCGCTTATCCAAGCTTCTGTTGGCCCATTTATGTTGGATAAGTGAGACTCTACTGTATACATATAATAATATGTATACATATAATAATATAATAAACATATAATACTGATAATGTAATACAATATTATACTAATAATAATACAATGTAATAATATTAATTATATATTAAATATAATATTACTAATAATATTACCATATAATTATATAGTACAATATACAGTAGAGTCTCACTTATCCAACACATTTTTGTAGTCAATGTTTTCAAAACCTAGTGATATTTTGGTGCTAAATTCATAAATACAGTAATTACTACATAGCATTACTGCGTATTGAACTACTTTTTCTGTCAAATTTGTTGTATAACATGATGTTTTGCTGCTTAATTTGTAAAATCATAACCTAATTTGATGTTTAATAGGCTTTTCCTTAATCTCTCCTTATTATCCAACATATTTGCTTATCCAACGTTCTGCCAGCCCATTTATGTTGGATAAGTGAGACTCTACTGTAGTAATTGAATGCTTATATTGTGCTCTGCTAATAATAAATTGTATGTACGTTTGATTTGTAAGCCGCTCTGAGTCCCCTTCGGGATGAGAAGAGCAGGATATAAATGTAGTAAATAGTAGTAAATAAATTAATAGTAGCCTATGTTTTTGTAGCCAATGTTTTCAATACATTGTGTTGTTTTGGTGTTAAATTTGTAAATACAGTAGAGTCTCACTTATCCAAGTTAAACGGGCCGGAAGAAGCTTGGATAAGCGAATATCTTGGATAATAAGGAGGCATTAAGGAAAAGCCTATTAAACATCAAATTAGGTTATGATTTTACAAATTAAGCACCAAAACATCATGTTATACAACAAATTCGACAGAAAAAGTAGTTCATTACACATGAATGCTATGTAGTAATTACCGGATTTACGAATTTAGCACCAAAATATCACGATATATTGAAAACATTGACTACAAAAATGCCTTGGATAATCCAGAAACTTGGATAAGCGAGGCTTGGATAAGTGAGACTCTACAGTAATTACTACGTAACGTTATCCAAGATATTCGCTTATCCAAGGTTCTGCCAGCCCATTTAGTTTGGATAAGTGAGACTCTACTGTACATACAATATATTATTAGCATGGCACAATATTAGCATTGTATGTTACTACATTGTACTAGGCCACTATACTGCAATATTATTAGTAATATTACATGTCATATATAAGATACAATTATTATATTGCATTATTATTATTATTATTATCATTATATTGTATTACATTGAAATATTATTCTGCTGGCCCGTTTACTTGGGATAAGTGAGACTCTACTGTATATGAAAAAGGCCTATACCAGTGATGATAATAACAATAAGGAAAATGTATTCTCGAAAGCATTCCTCACAACCTCTGAGGATACCTGTCATAGATGTGGGCAAAACATCAGGAGAGAATGCTTCTGGAACATGGCCAGACAGCCCGGAAACTCACAACAACCCAATAAGGAAAATGTGAGGGAATGATGAAAGTCCCTGACAAACTAAGGGGAAGCCTTGTTGTTGTTGTTATTGTTTTACTTATGTATTGTATCAGAGGCGAGAGTACGGTTATAATGTATTTAGAAACAAACACAAAGTTAAAGACTTGGCATGATACTAAGTGTCTTTTGACTATGAATCTGGAGTGCCTCTGGTGTTGCTGCTCTAAATCTGTGTGTCCAGGAGGGAGTCTCTAATCCAGTATCAGCCATGGCTCGAGGTTTTGGGTTTTAGTCTGCCACTTTTGGAGTCTTGCTTGCTGAGGTAGTCCTGCGAATATCTCTGTAAATCTTAGGAAGTTGTTTCTTGATTTCAGGCGTTGGCATGCTGGCTGATACCCGAACAGAGCATGGGCAGGAGGGGGGATTATGATTTTACAAATTAAGCACCAAAACATCATATTATACAACAAATTTGACAGAAAAGGTAGTTCAATACGCAGTAATGTTATGTTGTAATTACTGTACTTATGAATTTAGCACCAAAATATCACGATATATTGAAAACATTGACTACAAAAATGCATTGGATAATACAGAACCTTGGATAAGTGAGTCTTGGATAAGTGAGACTCTACTGTATAGAGGAAGGTGGGAGGAAGGTGTGTGGTTGTGTATTTTATGTATTTATGTATATTTATATTTATATCTATATATATATATATATAATGGAGAACAATATGTGGTTGTGTAGAATTATGATTATATATATCATATAATAATAATAATTATAATAATAGAGGAAGGTGGGAGGAAGGTGTGTGGTTGTGTATGTTATGTATACATACTGTATAATGGAGAACAATATGTGGTTGTGTAGAATTACGATTATATATATCATATAATAATAATAATGGAGGAAGGTTATGTATGTATGTGTGTATATATACATAGTGTATAATGGAGAACAATATGTGGTTGTGTAGAATTATGGTTATATATATATATATATATATATATATATATATATACATCATATAATATTAATGTAGGACGGTGTGTGGTTGTGTATTTTATGTATGTATGTATGTTTATATATATATATATATATATATATACACACATATATACATATATATATGGAAAACGATATGTGGTTGTGTAGAATTATGATTATTTATATCATATAATAATAATAATAGAGGAAGGTGGGAGGAAGGTGTGTGATTGTGTATGTTATGTATGTATGTGTGTGTGTGTATATATATATATACTCCGAGCCCTGGGGGAGTGTTTTTAAGATTATTTATTTATTTAAAAAATATTTTAAAGATGTTTTTAAATTGTTAGATTTTAGCCTTTCTTGTAAGCCGTCTCGAGCCCTAGGGGAGTGGCGGCATATAAGTTTAAATAATATATATATATATATATATATATATATATATATATATATATATAATGGAGAACGATATGTGGTTGTGTAGAATTATGATTATATATATCATATAATAATAATAATGGAGGAAGGTGTGTGATTATGTATTTTATGTATGTATGAGTGTGTATGTGTGTGTGTATATATATAGATGATGGAGAATGGTATGTGGCTGTGTGGAAGTATTATTAATATTATTCTACTACAATTGTAACCGAAGTGTGTGAATAAGCTGTACAGTCCTGCTTTGACTTCCTCTGGGGGCGGAGCCAGCGGAGGGGGAGGAGTCAGTGGAGTAAACGGAGGGGCGGGGTCAGCGGAGGGGGCGGGGCTTTCCGAGGCCTGCCTTTCCCGGCTTCGGCCCGGCCTCTTTCCTCCTCCGCCGGTTCCCAGGCCCGGGAAGAAGAAGAAGAGGAGGAGAAGCCGAAGCCACCGCCGCCTCCGCCCGGTGAGGAACCCGCCATGGAGGGGGAGAAGGGGAGGGAGGGAGGAAGGGGCAGCCCAGCCCGCCGCCATCCTCCCCACCACCCTCCTGCTCCCTTGGGTGGCATCATTGGGGCCTGTTTCCTGGGTTGAGTGCCGTCACGTGTGGACGCCGCGACACGCGTCTCAGCGGGAGCAATGGCTTGTTAGGGATTGTGGGAGTTGGAAGTCCAAAGCACCTGGAGGGCCGAAGTTTGCCCACGCTTGGGTTAAGCCTTTTCCTATTCCCTGGTGTGTGTGAAAGTCTGAATATTTCATCGTTTTGTGTGTGTATTTATTTTTGCAATAGGAGAAAAAGGAGTCTCTGTGCATGTAGGGAAAGGCTCAAGGTGTGTAGTTTGTGCACAAAAAATAAAATAAGAGGATGGGTGGGGTGTCCTTGTGATTGCAATAGGCCTGGTTCGGCCTCCTTTAGACCTGTAAACTGAGCATATTGTGTGCCTTTATGTGTATATACAGTAGAGTCTCACTTATCCAACATTCACTTATCCAACGTTCTGGATTATCCAACGCATTTTTGTAGTCAATGTTTTCAATATATCGTGATATTTTGGTACTAAATTCATAAATAAAGTAATTACTACTTAGCATTACTGCATATTGAACTACAAAAATGCGTTGGATAATCCAGAACGTTGGATAAGTGAATGTTGGATAAGTGAGACTCTACTGTCAATGTTTTCAATATATCGTGATATTTTGGTACTAAATTCGTAAATACAGTAATTACTACATAGCATTAATGTGTAATGAAGTACTTTTTCTGTCAAATTTGTTGTCTAACATGATGTTTTGGTGCTTAATTTGTAAAATCATAACCTATTTTGATGTTTAATAGGCTTTTTCTTAATCTCTCCTTCTTATCCAACATATTCGTTTATCCAACATTCTGCCGGCCCGTTTATGTTGGATAGGTGAGACTCTACTGTATTTAAAGATCATAGATTCATAGAGTTGGAGGAGACCTCTTGGCAATCCAGTCCAATTTTTTGCCAATAAGCAGAAAAATCTCATTCAAAGCACTCCTGACAGATGGCCATCCAGCCTCTGTTTAAAAGCAAGAGCCTCGACCAGTCTGGGGCAGAGAGTTCCACTGCTGAACAGTTCTCGCAGTTATTTGTTTATTTATAGTATTTAGTTAGGAATACTAATTCAGTTAGGAAGTTCTTCCTCATGTTCTGGTGGAATCTCCTTTGTGGTAGTTTGATGCCGTTGCTCCATTGCGTCCTAGTCTCCAGGGCAGCAGAAAACAAGCCTGCTCCCTTGTCCCTGTCACTTGCCCTCACATATTTATATATGTCTATCATGTCTCCTCTCATCCTTTTCTTCTGCAGGCTAAACATGCCCAGCTCTTTAAGCCGCTTCTCATAGGGCTTGTTCCAATTTTAACATCCTACAGTTGGGTTAACTGTCATAGTTAAGGTAAAGGTTTCTCTTGACATTAAGTCTAGTCGTGTCCAACTCTGGGTGCTAGTGCTCATTTCCATTTCTAAGCTGAAGGGCTGACGTTGTCCGTAGACACCTCCTAGGTCATGACTGCATGGAGCGCCGTTACCTTCCCGCCAGAGCAGTACCTATTGATCTACTCACATTTGCATGTTTTTGAACTGCTAGGTTGGCAGAACTGTCATAGTCTATTTTATATTGCATGTTTTGATGGTGTTGTAAGCCGCCTTAAATCCATTGGAGAAAGGCAACATAGAAATTTGCCAAATGAATATACACAGGCAGTTCCCACGTTATGAACAAGATTGGTTGCTAATCATAAACACTATCTTAAACACAAACAAACCTTGGGTGTTTTGCGTGTGCACCTCTTGGTGTGAGAAGCTCCCGCCCCCAAACACACACACACAATGGCAATATCCATGATGTGCAGAGGTACGCACACCATGTGTCTGAATGGAAGGCACGTTGTAGGATTAAATGTGTCCCTGTTTAAAAAGATGTGTCGACATACGTGTAAATGTACAAGGGATGTATTCACAAGGCCTTCCTCCTCAAATGCACATGTACATCCAAGTGAGGACAAAGAGCTTAAACATGCATAGAAATGTAAATGACTTGCATACCTCCCATGTAGAGGAATGAATATATCTGTGTGCGTTTCCGGACAAATATGCACCAGTGTGTGTCCTTTACCTGCTGAAAGGCGTGCCTTTGTTTTGCATACACCTTGCTCAAGCTGCTTTTGGTTTGTTCTGATAAGCAGGTCCAGCTATTTGAAGGCATGTTTGTGTCCGTCTGGAGTTGTATATGTAATTGTTTGTGTGCAAACTATGTGTCTTTTGCGTCACTCTGGGTTCAATTTGACTATCTTTCCGAAGAGATAACTTCTACACCTTTGTCTCCAATTCCTCTCTTTTAAAGCAGGCAGGATTGTGTTTTGTGGCTCTGTTTGTGTTTGAAATAGATACTAGCCTTCCCCAACCCAGCAATTTCCAGATGTTTTAGTGGTGTGACCCCCATTCTTTCTAGCCCACATGATGGGAGTTTCAGTCCAACACCAGTGTGTGAGGGCTCATTACAGTAGAGTCTCACTTATCCAAGCCTCGCTTATCCAAGCCTCTGGATAATCCAAGCCATTTTTGTCGTCAATGTTTTCAATATATCGTGATATTTTGGTGCTAAATTCGTAAATACAGTAATTACAACATAACATTACTGCGTATTGAACTACTTTTTCTGTCAGATTTATTGTATAACATGATGTTTTGGTGCTTAATTTGTAAAACCATAACCTAATTTGATGTTTAATAGGCTTTTCCTTAATCCCTCCTTATTATCCAAGATATTCGCTTATCCAAGCTTCTGCTGGCCCGTTTAGCTTGGATAAGTGAGACTCTACTGTATATGAATTGTGCATTAAGCACTTTCTCTTTGGGGATATGATTGGGCGGGCGTCATAAAATGTTGTTGGAACTACATTTAGGAATACGCGGTGGGCCCTTGTTTGTTTGTGGAGGACATTGTCAGGGCTTTTGGGACATGTTTATGATGTTCAATATAACCTTTAATGTCATTGGAAGGAGAGCCATTGGTGTCTCCTGGGTAGTGGGAGTTATAGCTATGTGTGGAAGTAGGAGCTTGTCTCTGTAAGTGGACACCCTAGCCACACACATACATACATATTTTCACTTTTATTATCTGTATAGATAGATAGATAGTGAATTCAAGGTTTACTTTTTGGAATTGTTTTGAAGCGGTGGTGTCAGGATCTGTGGATACAGAGGGTTGACTATAAAGTAGAGTCTCACTTATCCAACATAAACGGGCTGGCAGAACATTGGATAAGCAAACATGTTGGATAATAAGGGAGGATTAAGGAAAAGCCTATTAAACATCAAATTAGGTTAGGATTTTACAAATTAAGCACCAAAACATCATGTTATACAACAAATTTGACAGAAAAAGTAGTTCAATACGCAGTAATGCTATGTAGTAATTACTGTATTTACGAATTTAGCACCAAAATATCACGATGTATTGAAAACTTTGACTACAAAAACATTGACTTCTAAAAGGCAGACTGCATTGGATAATCCAGAATATTGGATAAGCGAATGTTGGATAAGTGAGACTCCACTGTATTTAGAGAAGGGATTGAATTGAAACTTTCACACGTTCATTGACCCACAGGCATGTTAACATATTAGGGTACATAAGTTGTGTGTACAGGCTGTCTCCATGTTACAAACAAGATAGGTTCTGTAGGTTTGTTCTTAAGTTAAATTTGTTTGTAAGTTGGAAATAAATTTAACTTAAGCATTTTGTAAAGAGTTAACTCCCCTGTGGAATTTGTTTTGTTGTCTGTGCCCCTGTTCAGAAGATTTCATCTCATTTTCTGTCCCTGTCATAATAGGATTTTGGAAAATTTGGCATGTTGTGGAAACAAGGATTGGGGATAAAGCTTCAGCGGATACCCCTTTTCCTCATGATAATAACTCTTCCAGGAGTGAATTTCCCTTCCTTCTGAGGGTGAGATTTCTCTCACTTTCTGTTGTCTCTTCCCAGTTCTTAACGAAGAATTGTTTGCATGTTTGTAACTTGGGGACTGCCTGTGTATATGTTCCCTTAATCCTGTCTTTTCTATCGTAAACATCCCATTTGATGCAGGGATGCTGTGTTTGTGTGTAGACAGCCTCCCTTGACCTAACGGTGTGTATTTACATGTGCCACTTACACTGCCAGAACGCTGCTTTCTGTGTGGGAGCGCCATGCCAGGCCTCTCTCAGTGACGTCCTCCCAGTGTTATGGTTGGGTGTGTGCCTGCAATATCGCAGGCGGAACTGTTTGCTGAGGCCCTTGAGATCGGGGACATGTGTCGCTTAGTTTTACTTACATAAGGAAGGAGGTGTGTTTTCTTGGGGCGGCTTGGCATTCATTCTTAGAGTTGCCATTCTTTGGTGCCGTACGGAGTGAGAGCTGATCACAGCAACCCTTTGCTTGCAGATTGGAAAGCAGCTTCACCAATTATATAAATTCTTATTGGGAGTTGTATGTGTTGTAGATGAACCGGCCCTCCTTGAAAGCTGAGCAGCTGGCAGGCAGCTGGCGCCTTTTGTGGGCATAATAGGTGGCAGAAAACACAAGGTGGTCAGGGAGGGGTTGCACGTGGAGGGTGTTTAGCACAAAAGAGAACTAGGTTTCAAAGGTATAATTGGGGGTAATCTGCTTTGCCTGCAGCGGGGGTGTTAGTTTCCCTTCAACACTGGTAGTTGTTACATGCCCTCGGGTCTCCTCATATTTCCACTGCAATGAACTGACTAGAATCTGAAGATTTTCTTTCAGCTCTTCCTCTGTTCTCTTGGTGAAGGAAGAAGGAAGGGCCTTCTTGGTGGCTTCCTCCACAATGTAGAATTTTGTTTCTAATTTAGTCCCTAGAAATTGCTGCCGGTCGAAGCAGATCGATTTGGCATAACACTGAGCTTCCTGAGTAACCTGTGATTTATATCCCCGCCTTGTAACGCTGCTTTCAAGGTTGCTGATGCCAAAAATATCTGAAATCTATTCGCAGTTGCTTAGTACTTCTCCGGACTCATGTGAACAATAACGTTAGGAACCTTAATATGGAGTAAATCGACTCCAATTTCCTAATTCAATGCTTGTATAAGTTCCTATTTTGGGAGACGAGAAAACTTATGTCTTCTTTTCCTTCCTCTGCTAGACAGTTCTTTGTATAATCATGACAGAAGCTAATGAGCATTGGAAACTATTAATTGTTTCCGAGAACAAAGCCTCACTCGCACAACGTTCCTAGGACACCCTGTGCCCCGTCTGGAACAAATTCCCATCAGTTTCCAGAAATGTGGAGGGTTTTTTTGTGAAGAGATCCTAGCTGAAGAAATTGTGCGTGGGTCACTCTGCAAAACAGTTTGATTAGACAGATTGGCCACACTCAGTTACATCTGGAATAGACTACTGCAACACGCTCTACTTGGGGTTGCCTTTGAAGACTGTTTGGAAGCTCCAAGTGGTTGTGGAAACAAGCATTCAAGGAGTAGCGTATCGAGAGTGCAGTATACAACCACAAAGTAATACAAATGAATCAGTTAGGACACTGACTACGAGACTAGAGGCTATGATTTTTAATCAGTTATTTAAATTGATTTATATGGTTTTAATTAGAATTTTTTTTATTAATGTGTTGTATATTTATTTGCTTTTATGTTATGTGGCATTGATTTCCCAAACTGGAAGCTGCTCTGAGTCCCCATCAGGGTGAGATAGAGCAGGATAGAAATTTAGTAAATAAAATAAATGAGAGAAATCGACCTCTAGAGAAGGAAATTCACCCCTGAAAGTTATCATAGAGAAAAGGTGTTTCTATTGAGGCTTTATCTCTAATCCTTGTTTCCACAACAAGCCAAATTTTTAAAAATCCAGTGATCACAGAGCCAGAAAGTGAGGTGAAGAGGAGCACAGACAATAAGACAAACACCGTAGGATTTCTCTATGCAATACAAAGCTAAAATATATTTGGGCTGGAGTTGTACTTAAAAATGTTCTGACTGGCATACAAATTCAACTTAAGAACAAACCTACAAAACCTATTTTGTTTGTAACTTGGGAACTGCCTGTAATTTGTTTCTGCTGCTATATTTGCACCTTGGGCCATGACCTCTCCTTAGCCGTGACTTTTAGCACACATTAGTGTGCAAGTTTCTTTTTCACACCTGTTTGGGCTGGGCTACCTTTATTTTGCTCCTGATGAGTCATAATATACACGGTCTGTTGGCTCTTCACCCTGTGGGGCACAGAATGTGGCTCCTTCCTTGCCTTTGCCATTTCTCATTTCAAGTGGAATGCCCTTGCTTTGCCAGAACAGGTATAACATACTAGGTGTTGCCATAAGGGCCAGGACTCCATAATAAGCAGGGTGGAGCCCCAATGTACAAATAGCTTGCAAATCTATCCCAGAATTTCTCTCCAGCTCAGAAATCTCAAAGTTCCGGAATGTGTGGTTAGCTTCCCCTTGGCTTGCCCTTAGTGCCTTTGTTTTATTATTACTAGCTTGGGTACATGGCATTGCCCAGGTTATTTGTAAAAGTCAGTTTTTAAATTGTACAAAATGCATAAGGTTGTGGCTTAACTACAACTCACATCAGGCCAGGTTAACCCCGAGAAACTCCATCAGTACTTAAAGCGTGTTATGTTGGGCAAGTTTGCTCTGAATGCAACATGGGTGGGGTTCAGTGTGCTCTCTGGCTGTAGGGTAAACTACAACTCCCACTACAGTGAGTCAATCCCCCCAAACCCCTATAGTAGGTTGAGTTAGTCATGTGGGTTCCCTGGTTGTGGGTGAACTAAAACTCCCAGAAAGGAAGGTCAGTTCCCCTCAAACCCCTCCAGTAATCAAATTTCAGCATCTCGGGTATGTATGCCAAGTTTGGTCCAGATCCATCGATGTTTGGGTTCACATTGCTCTCTGGATATGGGTATAGATGCAGGTGAAACATTAGGAGAGAATGCTTTGGGAACATGGCCATACAGCCTGGAAAACTCACAGCAACCAGGAAAAAAAATAGCGTTTTAGCCTCCTGCAGCATGGAGTTCCAAAGTCTGGGAGCAGCCACTGAGAAGGCCTCACATTTTCTTTTCAAATAAACCTGGTGGGAATGAGAAAAGGGTCTCTTTCAAGATTTTAAATATGTTCCTATAGGTTCCTTTAGTTATCCTGGACTAGTTCAGCCTTTTGAAACAAACCAACCCTTAGCCAACATTCCTTGCCTCTTCGTAAGTCTGAAATCCAGTCCTGGATTAATTGGTGGGGCCCCTTGTGGGAATAGCTTGTGGCTTTTGTTGGCAGGGGTGGGAGAGCCAGGCACAAGTTTTTCAACCCAATTATGCTTTGTTTACAGACCCTTATCTCGCCCTAGGCTCAGTGCAGAGAGATAGACTGTCCATGGTGCCAAAATATCGGCAGGCGGGTTGCTCTGTGTTCTTTAACTGGGTCCTGATGTCCAGAGAGGGAGGCCTTGAAGGGCTAAAATGTTGCGGAGCAAAGATCAAAATAAGGGAGTCAGGAAAGAGGAGGAACTAGTAATCCCACAGTAAACATTAATGTGCTTCTCTTGGGCTGGATCAAAGGTCTCTGGGTCCAGTCTCTGGATACCCATGATCTCCTGGGCAGTTGTTCAATGTGATCTCAATATTGGCTAGATTTTATATGTTTGACATGCAAGGGGGGAGCCATTGTTGAAGGCAAGTTGTCCTAGCTTGCAACATCAAATCTTTTTTGTACCTGGCAGAGACTTATCCAATTAAGGCTGCCTAACACCTTCGGCACGCTGTCTTAAGGCGGTTTACGAACTATCAGCTCCTGAGCTCCACCTCCCACATCCCATCCAACCCTTTCTTTTGCCTTCTTTTTGGGCTTTTAAATCCACCCTGAGACTGAGTTCTGGGGAATCTCAAAATCTCATTATTTCACTTAATGATGGTTTTTGTGCTTTAAGTGAAACTTTGCGTCCTGGTCCTGTGGATACGGGATTTGTCCTGTGGTGTCATAGTTTTTCCACTTTGGCCTTTAAGGGCCCCTTGTGTTTCAATCCCTGACGTGGGACAGTTTGTCTGCTCAGTGCCTCCTAATGAGCGCATTTCCCTTCCTACTTCTCCAAAAATGCAAGCTTTTGAAAAGAGCCTCTGTTCTCCCCATCGTGAGATGTGATTTCTGTTCCCCACTGTCTCAAAATGTAGTGGAACCAAAGTAGATTACACAGAAGACCCCTTTTGCTAAATGTCCTGCGAGGAGCCCCCAGAAACTTTGCTTCAGTGAAGGAGCCCTTGAGCTGAAAATAAAGAGGGAAAGAGAGAAAGGGCTGGCCTAAGAGTGGCAGGGCTTCCCCTGCTCCTGAGAGAAGCCTCTGTTTCTTAAACAAAGGCCTTTGTTGACAGCATGGATGGCTTTGGCTTTCTGACCTTCCTTGAAACAAACGCACAAACTCAGCACTTCAAGTAAGGAGAGTACTAATCTCTATGGCAGGTAAGGGCCAGGAGGAGCTATGAACATTTGTACCATCTTCAGTTTGTAGTGGAACTGCTGCTACGGAGTTGTACCTCTGCAGACAGACAGCCCACCACATATCTCTTTGTCTGGAAGGAAAAAAAATACCAGGAGCACACGTATCCGCTTACCTGGTTGCCTCTGGCAAGTTGAAATTCCCTCCAGGCAGCTTGACTCTGTGCCAAAATAGCTTCCTCCGCAATATGTCACTGATGGCTGATATAGTTGTGTGTGGGCAGGAGGGCCATACAAATGTGTGTGCATAACAGAGAAATGCCAAGTTGTGGGCTTGTTTGCAGCGCTGTAACGCATACGTTCTAGGTTGCAGATTAGTTGCTGTTGGTCTTGAAAGAGAATAGCAAAAAACAGCTGCTCATAAAAGAATAGATTGGCCCAGAGAATTTTCTAACCAGCAAAAAATAAATTATGCAAGTGCAGAAGGCTGGCAGAGAAGGGGCAGAGTGTTCTTCTCTTCCAGTATTTCCATACTGTGTATGGAAGGGGACGCTTTTCCCTCTGTTGCCGTCCACTTGGTTTCCATGCTGGATTTCGAAGTGGGATGGAGTGTTCAACCCTCTTTGGCCAGCCCACTTCATCACCTACAAAAAATTCCTTCTCACACTTGGCTATCAGTCTGCTGGTGTCTCCCTGAACTGGTTAGAGTACATATTTCAGAGACTAAATGTATCCCAGATGATACTGGGAACACAGGGAGTTGCCTTAAACAAGTTCAGCCTGTCTCTTCTAGAGCAACATCTCCTCCAACTGTCCCGATTTGGCAAGGATAGTCCTGATTAATCCTCTGTCATCCCACTTTTTCAATTGCTTTTAAAATGTCCCGGTTTTTCTCTCCCCCCTCCACATTCCCTCTTTGTCCCCAGCTTGCTTTAGTTCTTGCACTTTGAATTCAAGATGCAGTAGATTTCAGAAATCTAACTTCCTGACTGTTTTTGTGTTTTTACCTCAGGGATACTGGCAGGATCTAGCATTTGACTCACTGGGGGATCACTGCACACCACCGCTGAACCTGGGAGCTTCCCAGGATTGTCTTCTGCCATGTTCCACTTGATGAAGAAAGACAGAGATGGGTCCCGTAAGGAGAAGAAGGAGAAGAAGGAGAAAAAGGAGCGGATGTCAGCTGCCGAGCTGAAGAGCCTAGAGGAGATGAGTCTGCGTCGGGGCTTTTTCCACCTCAACCGCTCCTCCAAGAGGGATTCAAAGGGCCGGCTGGAGATCTCCAACCCCATCCCCATCAAGGTGGCCAGTGGCTCAGACCTCCATCTGACAGACATTGACTCGGACAGCAACCGTGGGAGCGTGATCCTGGACTCTGGGCATCTCAGCACGGCCAGCTCCAGTGATGATCTCAAGGACCTCAGGGTGGAGGATGGCAACTTCAAAGGCTCTGTGCTCCAGCGGGCAGCCAAGTTTGGCTCGCTGGCAAAGCAGAACTCCCAGATGATTGTCAAGAGGTTCTCCTTCTCACAGAAGAGCCGGGATGAGAGCGCCTCAGAGACCTCTACCCCATCAGAGCACTCAGCCGCTCCCTCCCCGCAAGTGGAAACCCGGACACTGGAGGTCCAGCTCGCCAGGCAGGGTGGGCCGCCTTTGCCCTCCGCCTCTCGAACCAGACTGCCTGAGGTCGTCGGCAAGAGGTTTCCAGCTGATCTGAGACTCCCTCCAGTGGTGCCTCCACAGCCGCCAGTCCCTAGGCAGCTGGAGCTCCAGCGTCGCAACACGGGTGACTTTGGCTTCTCACTGCGCCGCACCACCATGCTGGATCGGGCCGCTGATGGGCAGGTGTACAGGCGGGTGGTGCATTTTGCCGAACCTGGGGCTGGGACCAAGGATCTGGCTCTGGGCTTGGTGCCGGGCGATCGTCTGGTGGAGATCAACAGCCGCAATGTGGAGAGCAAGTCACGAGATGAGATAGTGGAGATGATCCGGCAGTCAGGGGAGACGGTACGCTTGAAGGTGCAGCCCATCTTGGAGCTGAGCGAACTGAGCCACTGCTGGCTGCGGAGCGGGGAGGGCCTGCACCACCAAGCAGCCTTTGAGGTTAGTAGACCCTTGACTTGGGATCCAGAGAGCCTTATGATGCCGTTCTTGTCTGTATCATAACCAACAGGTCTAAAATTATCCAATATTCTCTCTTCTTCCATGGCTTACTATGATGTCTAACCACAGCTACTGAATTTAAGATTTTGGGTTTCATGGGCTTTTGACCTTGTGTGAGTTTTGTGTAACTTCTGCTTCCAGGAAAATGGGTGAAAAATTCCAACCATCTCCTCACTCTGCTTCCAGGAAAATTGTTTTAGGAAGACAGTGGAATTGTCCCTGGATGCAGTTCTGTTCAGAACAACCATTTAACATGAGACTAATGCATTTTAATTCAAATCATACTTTGGGTAAAGCTTGGGTCCAGATTGTAGTGGGATGTTTTCCAGCAAACTGGTTGGGCTTTTCATTGGTGGATATTTGGGGGATGTGCATGTGTGAAAATGTGGAATTTTCACCTTGCAGCACATGTTTAATCTCCTGTATTTAGCATGGTTCTTTCTCTTTCGGCCATCTCTTTTTCATACAGGTGTTCTGACCTCTTTTTGATTAGTGTTGCTCAGAATTTTCCACTTGAGCTGATCTTTTCTTTTCCTAGTCATTCTCTTTTGCTTGTTGTCAAAGCCTTCTTTAATTGCCGCCTTTCAAAAAGTGGAGCAGAAAATAAAGCCCTAGATATTTTGTTCCTTTTGTGACACAAATAAACCACAAAAGACCATCATAAAAACAAATGAGGAATGTTCAAGAAAATAGCAACAAAATAAATGAGGATTATATTTATAGTCAACTAGGTTGGGTACCAGGAGTTGCCCAGATTATGTAAAAAAGTCAAAATTTTAATTATATAAAATGCATAAGGTTGTGGATTAACTACAGCTGACATCATGCCAGATTATAATACCGAGAAACTCCATCAGTACTTAAAGTTTGTTATATTGGGCAAGTTTGCTCTGGGTGCATCATTGGTGGGGTTCAGTGTGCTCGCTGGCTGTAGGGTAAACTACAACTCCCGATATGGTGAATCAATCCCCTCAAATCCCTCCAGTAGGTTGATTTAGTCATGGGGGTTTGGTGTGCCAAATTTAGTCCAAAGTAGCTATTTGTGGACGTGGGAGCTTTTTTGTGTAAGTCAGTGGTTCCCAACCTTTGGGCTTCCAGGTGTTTTGGATTTCATCTCCTACATTCACAAATACACTTATCCTTATTAGAGTCTCACTTATCCAAGATAAACGGGCCGGCAGAACATTGGATAAGCGAAAATCTTGGATAATAAGGAGGGATTAAGAAAAAAGCCTATTAAACATAAAATTACATTATGATTTTACAAATTAAGCACCAAAACATAATGTTTTACAAGAAATTGACAGAAAAAGGAGTTCAATACACAGTAATGTTATGTAGTAATTACTGTATTTACGAATTTAGCACCAAAACATTGCAACATTTACTACAAAAACAATGACTACTAAAAGGCAGGCTGCCTTGGATATTACAGAACCTTGGATAAGCGAAGCTTGGATAAGTGAGACTCTACTGTAGCTACTTTGGGATTTCTGGGAGTTGAAGTCCAAAACACCTGGAAGCCCAAAGGTTGGAAACCACTGGTGTAAATGGACACCCCAACCACACAGATACATACATATTTTCACTTTTATTATGTGTACAGAATATATGGACAACAAATGAATAAAGATACATAAAGAACTTAAAAATATAGCAAATTGCTACCAGTTACGAAAACATACCTGGAACACTTACAAAAGTAGCAAGCAAATAAAAATACAAAAATAAAAATGCAATCTGAAGCTAATGTAACAAAGAAAATAAGTATAGAACAAATGAAGTTTATAACAATATATCTTCTGAGAACAAACTCAAGCAGAAGAGAAGAGTTACTATAACGGTACTTGGTTCAGTCACTGGCAGACATGGAACAGAGTGTTCACCTAATCTTGTGATGGTCTTTTGTGGTTTACAATCCTTCCTGCGAACCTGCGCTTGCTCCACGGGAGCCTTGACTCACAGAGGGATGGCGGGGCAAGCAAAAAAGGCGTTAAGAAGAGTACCTGTCGGGAGGCATCAGTAGCAACCTAATAGGGAGGTGACCCATATTCTCCCGGCTGAAAGCAGCACCCTCTCTTAGCCTCATCCGTGCTTGCTTGAGTGTGTCTGTTTGTACCAGCGGGATCATTTTAAATCTCTTCAAAATCCCCAGAGTTTCCTGGGGGAAAACTTAAGTCTGCCCTGTGGCCTTGGAGAAAGCCCGCCTGAGCGTTCCTCCTTGGCAGAGGAATTAACATTCACTATTTTCCAAGTGGAAAGGAAGCGTATGGTGTTTAAAGCTCTTGAGTGGAGTGTGTAAAAAAATGGATGCCAGGGAGGCTGCCAAGCGGAGTCCTGGCTCAGGTGCCGAGAGGAAGCACGGTAGAAGCAGGAGGCATGAGCTGGAACTGGCAAGACCCAGGAGTGCTTTTTAAGCGGAGAGGAAGCCTCCCTTGAAACCACTAAGCACACAGGCCAAGTGGGCCTCAGTAGAGAACATGACGGGTAGAAGGCTTTGAGGCCCTCAAGTGGGACTGGACAATATTATTATCCTACCTACACACTCCTGTATGCCTTGCTGTGATTTCCATGTGATTTCTGGCATATAATTTTGAATGGTTTGGTGGGGTGAGAATTCTTGCTTTCTCTCCATCAGGAAGTCTTCAATCTTGCTTGACTTCTGTGACGTCTCGCTAGGGGAATACATGAGGGAACCTCTCCCACAAGATTTGAATTTACAAGCTGGTGATCCTTCTTGCTTCCCAAAGCTGTGAGCATGGCTGGTGTAGTTCTTAGGGGAGTTGCAAGAGATGAGGTTGAATAATTTTGAGCTTTGAGCACTCAATTGTGTGAATTCAATGCAGAATTTACAGTGCTGTGACAAGCATTTCAGAGAGATGGTTGGCCTTCCTTCTCACGACTTTAGACTGTTTCTGGTGGGCCTTTTGCTCTCTTGAAGTTCCATTAAACTGAGAATTTTGGATGGTATTGAAGCTAAAATTTGATTTCAAACTGGGGGTGCTCTCTAAGGTCTTCTGGGTGGACTACTGCAACATGCTGCCCTCCATCAACTGCATGCTCTAAAGAACTGCTAGTCCCATGCCTGTTTTTCTAGGCCTCCTACTCCCCCTCCTTCCTTCTCCTTAGAGCCTTCCTACAACCTGTCATCTGTTCCATGCTTCAGAGCTTCCATCACCAGAAAAATATATTCTTGACAGTATCAGGCAAGAAAATTTCTTCAGCCAGCCCAGAAAGAGCCAGGAGCTCCCAGCTGGGGCCATAAGCTAATAGGCAAACTGGCAAAATAAAAAAGTGATTTGATATGTGTTGTTGAAGGCTTTCTTGGCCGGAATCACTGGGTTGCTGTTAGTTTTCTGGGCTGTATGGCCATGTTCCAGAAGCATTCTCTCCAATATACCTCACAATCTCTAGGATGCCTGCCATAGATGTAGGCAAAACGTCAGGAGAGAATGCCTTTGGAACATGGCTATACAACCTGGAAAAGTGACAGCAACCCAGTGATTCCGGCCATAAAAGTCTTTAACAACACAGTGTTTTGATGTTTTGTCTTTTCAAAGTGACTGTGTTCAAAGTGATGTTGTTCCAACATAAGGAAAATATTAGAAGGATTAAGGGCTCTCAATGCCCGTTTGAGGCCGGCTGATTTATTTTAGCTTGAGCTTTCGTGGCCTCTGTTCATTTTTCTCAGAGGTCCTGATAACGTACAGTATAAATGTCACAGGTATTTGAGGTGTGGCATAGTTGTGGGAATGCTTCCAGGTGTGTTTTGCTGTTGGACAATTACCAAGAGCTGAAGCTGAGTTTCTTGTCCTCAGGAGTCCAGACCTTGTTATCAGAAACCCAGGGAGAGCCCCGAGGGAAGTTCAACCTGTCCTGTATGCTTCTATGTTGTCTCCCTGTCTGCAGCCTCCACAAAATTTCATGCAGATCTTGTGCTTTTTGTTTTTCAAATGGGGCTGGGAGGCAGCTGTGTTGGTGGCTTCCATGCCCCAGCTCTTTTTCTAGAATAAGGCAGCTGATGATGAGTAGCATCCACCTTCATAGAGCGGGTGATGAGGTCAGCTGCTCGTGGAACAATGTCCAGTGCACATGAGTCCAACAGTGCCCCCCCCCCAAGTCCCTTGGTAACAAAGCTGTTCTGAAGAGGATGCAGGCTCTGATGGTGTGTGGGGTGATGGAGGAGGAGGCTAGCAACACCCCATCCCAGAGCTCATAGTTGCGTCTCTCAACCGAGGGGCATGCTCAACTCCTCCTCTCCCATTACCTTCCAATCGGCCGCCGAACCACAGGCAACAGGCGCCTCTTTGTCCTGACGTTTTTTCAGTTTACCCCCATCATCATTTTATTGACCCCATTGACAACATGGGCTCTCATCCTTCGGCATGAAGAGCCCCGTGGCAAGCAGTCATGTGCTGTCCCACATGCTGTCATTTAATGAAGCAGACAGCATTTAAAAGCAGCCTTCCAAGTAGGACAATTGGCATGTTAGGGAATGAGCAGTGGTCCTCCATTCTGAAATGCATCTCCCATATTATTATGTGAATGTGCACATTTCAGCGCCTCCACATTCACATTATTGTCACTTAATATTATGGGGTGTGACAATTTGCAAATTGCAGGTCCAGAGAGCCAACTGTCAATTAAGCAAGCAAACAAATAACCCACCTAAGGAAGACACAGATCAATTCTGTACCAGAATAGGTGGATCACTGCTGTTTTGAGTTTTCTCATTTTATAGGTCCTTGAACTCTGGATGTGAGAATAACCTGTGTGTATATGTGTGGAAGAGATCTTCCCATTGCCTCCCATTGTTGTTCAGGTTCACCTCCTAATAAAACCATGACCCCAGTCAGTGCCTAGGGAGCGCCAGTTTCTTGGGTAGCTTCCCGTCCATCCGGATGACTGGTTTCTTAATCGTTGGAGTTTGCTGTGACTCCTTGGCTCTCCTCCAGCTCTCCTCTGGGCAAATTTGTTGCCATGCCTAATGATCTGAAATGCGGCTCCGATGGGCAGATTAGGAAACCAGCTCCAGGCAAAGGGTTATGGGGCGGGGTGTTGAAGTGTTTCTGCTAATCCCTTCCCATCGCCAAAGGCAATGGGAGGAAAATAAGGAATTTCAAATGGGGACTTTAAAGGGATACTCATCTGTCTCTAAAACCGCCTCTGAATTTGGGTGGTCTTGATTATATAGATGTCTCTATGTTTGGTCCTGCATCTCCCAGAAGCCTGGCAAAGGAGAAGACAGATGATGTTCCCAAATATCTGGAGAGACAAATCTACATCCCTCCTGTTAACTGATAAGATTTCCTCTGATCAGTCCTGGGGATTCTTCTGGAATGGGAGATCAGTCCAGATTTCAGAGGTCTAGTACCAAGAGTTTGTTTTTTGAAAGATTACCTGGGCTTAGCTCCAAGGTTCATTTCACCTGAGATTTTCTGATCTTCTGTCTAGTCAGTTTCACAACCCACTAGATCAGGTGAATTAAGATAAATCCATTTCCCAACCCACTAGAAAATACTCTGGTTTTAACCTGTTTGTTTGTTGCAACCATGTCAAGTTAATTTTTTTAAAAAAAATAAATAAATAACTGCCTGGAGGACAGGTTAAGAGGGTTGCAAAAGGAGCCGTGGTTTTAGTGTTTGACTAGGACTCCGGAGACCAGGGTTTGAATTGCCACACAAGCCATGGAAACCCACTGAAGGACCTTGGGCAAATCACACTCTCTCAGCTTCAGGGAAGGAATGCTAGAGCTCCTCTGAAGAAATCTTGCCAAGAAGACTGCATTAAAGTTTTGCTTTAGTATCTCTGTTAATCAGGAGATACCTGAAGGCACAAGGCAACAAGTGGGTTACACCTAGTACCAAATATATGTTTTTCTTAGAAGTCAGCAGGCCTGACCTGGAGGAATTATAGCCAGAACCTACACATTTACAGTCAGAGGCAAGCACTGTTGTTTTTGATGCAAACAACTAATTAAATAGCAAACTGAAGTATGTGGGTTGGTGAAAACCTCAGTCCAGGAAGTAATTAATTAAAACTGAACTGTGGCGGATCAGGAGAAAGTGCATGCGGTGCGAGACATGAAATAACTGTCATTGGTAATGTGCGGCCTAGGCTGAGGTACAATGCCTCTGTCCCAGTATCCAGCTTTAGCCAAAGACCGAAGGAATGCTGGGAATTAGAGTCCAATATTTATTTATTTATTTGCCATATTGATATCCCACAGGGGACTCCGAGTGCCCTTACAAAAAGGCAACAATTTGATGCTGCATAACATAAATACAAAAACTTTCCTTTCAGGGAGTTGTAGTTCACCCACAACCAGAGAAACTGTGACCTCCACGGATGATGTACCTTGTCCAAACTTAGCACACAGAACCTCTATGACTAACTCAACCTACTGGAGGGGTTGAGGGGACTGATTCACCATAGTGGGAGTTGTAGTTTATCCTATAGCTAAGAGCACACTGAACCCCACTGATTATGCATCCAGAGCAAACTTGCCCAACGTAAGAAACTTGAAATACTGATGGAGTTTTTCAGGGTTAACCTGGCATGATGTGAGTTGTAGTTCACCCACAACCTCATGCATTTTGTACAATTAAAAATTGACTTTTTCAAATAACCTGGGCAATGCTGGGTATCCAAGCTAATACTGAATAAAATGTGAGTTGCTAGGAAGAAGAAGCTGCTGTGAGTAGCGAGGAAGAAGACGCTGCAAAATTTGGATTGTTGTGGATTGCAAATCCAAACAGCCCTAAAAGAAATGGCTGGGAATACTGGGAGTTGCAGTCCTTCAACACCCAAAGGACTACATGGCTTACACCAGTGGGGCCACTTTTAGTGTATGTGAAAGCATTCCTCCACTGAGCCCCTTTCTCCCCTTCTCTTCTTATTGTTGTGGAGGCTGGTCTCCTTCAGTCTCCTATCCAATAATGGGATCAAGCGGTTTGAGCAGTCAAGGTCAGCCCAAGAGGCTGCCTTGCTCACCTGCCAACAGTGGCCACCTGTCCTCTCCTCGGCCTAATGGACTCTGACTTGCCTCCTGCTCCACCCTGCCATTTTTTCCTCTTTGTTCAGAGAGGATTTTGAACATTAAGAGCTTTGGGGCTGGTCCGTAGCGCTTGTCTTTGGGCTCTTCGTTCTTGGACTTTTTACCCTGAAAGAATGATGGTTGAGAATTGTTATTTCCCTCAATTTGACCCTATGCTTCCTCAGGTGGAGGAGGGAAGCTTACAGGTACGGGATGCTAAGTGGGGCCAGAACAGGATGGAGATGCTGCTGGCTTCGCTTTAGGAGAAACCAAGCTTGGTGGTTGTACTGCTTACCTTTTGGAACATGAAAGAGACATGGCCGCTTCTCTGGACAAACCAGCTGCCACTTCAGTTGCAGAAGAAGCTGAACTTGGAGGCAAAAGTCCCTTCCATGACAATGGCCGGCATGTAGCTCTGACCTGCTTGGATGCCCGGCTCCACCGCCTTGCCACAAATGTGGAACGACTCACCAAAGAGTTTGCGGCACAAGGGGCACGTCTTTCTACCCTCGAGGGGCAGATGGCCGTCCTGGAAGATGTTTCGGAGAGGCTGGCACCGAATTCTCCATTTGGAGACTTGACAGCAGTCAGAGATATCCAACAATGAAGAGATGGCTATGACCACGTTAAGTCTCAACTGTGTAGTGTCATCTTCCTCTGTGGAAGAATTTTGAGAAAATTCAGGTAATCAAAAGCAATCAGTGTGCAAGTGTGAATGTTTGGAGCTTTCTTATTTCCTGCCACTGGAAAACCTGCATGGAAAATGCTGCTTTCTATGCACAGAAAAATAGTAGACCTAGTAATATTAGATCATGATCCTAAAATCCCTTGCTCCAACATGTACGTAGAACAGGGCTTGGAACCAGACCAATTGCCTGTGTTGTAAGACCTTCAGACGGCCCTGGGCCATCGTTGGTGCTTGGGGAAAGTTTTCAGTTCTGTGGTGAGGGATTCGCAAAGGCAGGAAACTCTGCCCCTGGGCTCAGACTACAAGAATCCTTCTCTTTCCCTCTCCAGACTCTTTGAGGAGGAATGAGTGGAATCTGCTGGCAGAGCACAAAACCCTCCAGCTGCCAGTGGGCCAGATGTTTGTGGGGGGTGGGCAGGAGGCTGCATGGAAGGAGCTGGATTCCTGAGGCTCAGCAGAGCAGGGACTGAGATTCCTTACTGGACCCTGCTTCCCTGGTCTCCTTCAAACAACCCTATCATCCCATAACTCCCTCTCTTGACATGCATTTCCTTCAGTTTCTAGTTTAAGCAAAGCTTGGAGGCCCATTGGTGTGTTGGAATAACGGTGCCCAGGGATTTAAGGATCTATCCAGAGCCTAAAAGCAGTTAAGAGTCTACTGCTTTGTGTTGTCGAAGGCTTTCATGGCCGGAATCACTGGGTTGCTGTGAGTTTTCCAGGCTGTATGCCCATATTCCAAAAGCATTCTCCCCTTTCTCTTGCTTAGTTGCTCCATGCCTCACAACCTCTGAGGATGCCTGCCATAGATGTGGGCGAAACGTCAGGAGAGAATACTTCTGGAACATGGGCCAGAATACATACAACAACCCTGTGATCCCGGCCATGAAAGCCTTCGACAACACATTCTCTCCTGTCGTTTTGCCCACATCTATGGCAGGCATCCTCAGAGATTGTGAGGTCTGTAGGGAAAAAGGCAAGTGGAGCTTATATATCTGTGGAATATCCAAGCTGGGAGAAAGAGCTCTTTTCTGTTTGAGGCAAGTCTTCTACATTCTTGCTGACTTGCTACGAGAGGCCCATTTCTCAGTGGGAGAAGTAATTATTTCCATAAGCAGAGGGTCCTAAGGGATTTTTCGGGCAACAGATTGGCAAGAAGAAACTGTAGATGAGAATTGCCAAGTCAGACCCGGGCACGACTGAGTCAGTGATGACTGATTTGGTTGTTATTATAAGTCCACTAAGCTTTGCTGTGTGGTGTTTACAGAAGTTATGACTGCCAGAGCATTATGAGTGCCGGGAGAGCTTTTCCCTTGAATGAATGAATCAGTCCGTCAGTAAAATTTGGCTCGAGAATATCCTTACATACTCAGAATGCCACTCCTATCCTCCAGCTTACGGATTGTTGAATACATACATGTGTTTTTCAGGAGCAACGTCTGGTTTGAAAATGGAGGGTATTGGATATTTCCCATTATTACCGGCCACATTCTGATCCTGATTAGATAGTGAGATGTGTAGAATCCAAAAACTAAGAGCTTCTCTGTTGGCTTCTGTGTTCTGTGTCTGAGGAGAGGCTCGGTCCCTTTTTCAGGCTGACGCTCTCCTTAAAAGATCACTTCCTGGGGAATTATTTGTCTGAGGCTTTTGGTAGTGAGCGTGTGGCACACGCAAGCGCCATCTGCCCAGCGAACCCCTGAGGCGGGGAGATGCATTATCCTTCTCTCGGTTATTTGTGTTGTTTTGTGATTGATCCTTCCTTGGCTGACCTTGGCTGTCCCTCCAGCCGAAAAAACCAGCCAAGCTGATCCAGAATGGCTCTGACAAGCACAGCCAGCCTGCTTTCCATTGTAAACAGCAGTAGCCCAAGATGCTCGGGGCATGCCGGGAGGTGTAGTCTAGTTCATTTCCTGCTTTGTTTTCTAGCTGCGCTTGCGCCCCTTGAAAGATGATGATAATAATAATTATTATTATAATTTTATTTCTTACCTACCTCTCCTTGTGGCTCGAGGCAGGTTACAACATAGCTAAAAACACATAATCACCATAAACATTTGACAGTGCACGTATTGAAACACGTTTCTACAAATACATATATTAAAATACACAGAACAATGATTTAAATATAGTGAACACAAGACGCGAGTTTAAAATTCATGATTAAAACTGAGTAGGCCTGCCGGAAGAGATAGGCCATCAGGTGTGTTTTACATTCCGACAGCTCATTTAACTGTCGGATCTCTTCAAGCAGATCATTCCACAGACTTCTAAGATGAGAAAAGAGAGCTTGGGAAAGTTGTGCCTCTCTTTTTAATTACAGAGTATGGCCAGGGGAGTTTTGAGGGCCTGAAGGACAGCCCTGCACTATTTCCTCTGAATCTTTGACATATCTCTTTGTGGATCTTGGCAGCTCTGTGTCTTTCCTTTTCTGACTCCTGTCTTTCTCTTGGGGCTCCTCATAGGGCCTATTTGTGGACTGGATTCATGACCAGGACAGGAAACGGAAGGCTGTCCATCGCTCAGATCCTGCTGTGCGCTGTTTCCTTTGCAGAGAAACATTTTTCAACTGGAATGTGGAATAAACAGGAAAGTTTGCTGAGTAGTCCTAGCCTTTGGGAGATGCTCCAGAGCCATGCATGACATAGGCAGTGCTCTTCTCTTTATCGTCCTTGTCTGTTTTCTGAATCCTAGCATGTAGTGGGCTATTGTTTTCTCTTTGCTTTGCTTAAGCATTTGTATTAGAATTCATAGACTCACTAAGTGTCATAGGGTTGGAACATACTTATTCTCTTAAACTCTTCCTTCTAAAGCTTTATGGTTGACTATCTTGGTTGACCTCTTTCTGACTGGGTTGCTGTGAGTTTTCCGGGCTATATGGCCATGTTCCAGAAGCAGTCTCTCCTGACGTTTCACCCACATCTATGGCAGGCATCCTCAAAGGTTGTGAGGTCTGTTGGAAACTAGGCAAGTAGGGTTTATATACAGTAGAATCTCACTTATCCAAGCCTCTGGATTATCCAAGCCATTTTTGTAGTCAAATGTTTTCAATATATCATGATATTTTGGTGTTAAATTTGTAAATACAGTAATTACAACATAACATTACTGCGTATTGAACTACCTTTTCTGTCAAATTTGTTGTATAACATGATGTTTTGGTGCTTAATTTGTAAAATCATAACCTAATTTGATGTTGAATAGGCTTTTCCTTAATCCCTCCTTATTATCCAACATATTCGCTTATCCAAGATTCTGTTGGCGCGTTTAGCTTGGATAAGTGAGACTCTACTGTATCTGTGGAATGTCCAGGGTGGGAGAAAGAACTTGTTTCCAACAGACCTCACAATCTCTGAGGATGCTTGCCATAGATGTAAGTGAAATGTCAGGAGAAAAGGCTTCTGGAACATGGCCAAACAGCCCGGAAAACTCAGAGCAACCCAACGATTCAGGTCATGAAAGCCTTCGACAACTCTTCCTGACTGTTCCAACTTGTCCATATCCTTTTGAAACTGTAATGCGCTGTTTACTTTTGACCATCAGAGGGCGGCAACAGATAGCAATTTTTTCTTTACTTCTTTGTCGCCTCCAAATGTCCTCACTAAGCCACTTCCCACCCAGCACTCTTTTCATCCAGCATTGAGTCATACCACAGCCCAGCTGAGAATAAGTTAAGACTACCTACTAGGAACAGAAAGAGTTACTTTTTGTATTACATTTGCTGGCTGGGGGATTCTGTGATTTGCAGTCCAAAGAACTGGATAGCAAGCAAATCAAGCAGTGATATCAGTGCCGTATCGCCTTCATTTTCCCAAATAGGAGATATTTGCTTTTTGTAGTCCTCATATTACACATTTCCTCCTTCCCATTGTTTAATATTAAGGAAAATACCATACCAACAAGGTTGCAGTTAGGTTGCTGGGAGTTTTCCGAGTTGTATGGCCATATTCCAAAAGCATTCTCTCCTGACATTTAGCCCACAACTATGGTAGGCATCCTCAGAGATTGTGAAGCCTGTTGGAAAATAGGCAAGTGGGGTTTACATAGCTGTGGAATGTTCTGGGCGAAAGAACTTGCCTGAGACAAGTGTGAATGTTGCCGTTGGCCAGCTTGATTAGTATTGAACAGCCTTGTAGCTTCAAAGCCTGGCTGATTCCTGTCTGGGGGAAATCCTTTGTTGGAAGGTGTTTGCTGGCTCTGATTGATTCATGTTTGGAATTTCTCTGTTTTCACCTCCCAACATGGCCAGACAGCCCAGAAAACGAATAGCAACCAGTAATTCCGGCCATGAAAGCCTTCAACAGCAAAGGTTACAATTGATGTGTTGACTATAGTCACATGAAGCATCAAGATAAGGCTGCAGCTCCTATCATCCCTACTCAGCATAGCCAGCGTGAGGAAGGATAGTAGAATAATGTAACAACCAGATAGCAGTTTGGGATTGGTGTGAGCACCTGAGGAGACTGGGTTTTGAATTCCTGCTGGAATGTTGATCTTAGCCAAGTCATACTCTCTCAGCCTTGGGCAACCCTTCCCTGAACCAATCTTGTAAAACATCATCAGAGGTGTGCATTTGAAAGTGCCTTGCTATAAAGCCTTTTCCTGCACTGGTTTTGTACATGCGAGGGTGGATCTTTGTCCATGACGCAAAGAGAGAGAGACTCACCATGGCTCTCTTTCCGTCTTCTTTGCCTTCCTGCCTCTGCCGCCCCCTCCTCACCAACCCCTCGGCCTGGCATCTTTCCTCGATTTCATATGCCTATTTATAGCATGTTCTGTCAGCAGTCAGCAGCGCATGGGGCCATGGGGAGTGAAGGCACTCCCTGCCAAAAGAAATGTGACTTTATACAGGCCTCATCTGGTAGAGACACCAGGGTAGAGAGATGGTAATGTGGGGCCAGCCTGTCTCTAGAGAAGACTTTGCCTTTCTGGGTATGACCGCCAGCCTGTCCAATTCAGAATTTAAACAGTTTTAAGTAACCCTATAGTCCTTTGTTGGGAGGTGTTAGCTGGCCCTGATTGTTTCCTGTCTGAAATTCCTCTGTTTTCTGAGTGTTGTTTTTTATTTACTGTCCATGCTGCATTTGGTGGTCCCTATGTTTCGCGGTCCCTTTCTCCCACCCTGGACATTACAGAGATATATAAACCCTATTTGTCTAGTTTCCAACAGACCTCACAATCTCTGAGTATGCTTGCCATCGATGTGGGTGAAACGTCAGCAGAGAATGTTTCTGGAACATGGCCATACAGCCTGAAAAACTCACAGCAACCCAGTGATTTCAGCCATCATGCGTTTGACATGTGGCATTGCACAAGTTTGCTGTTGCCTTGACCTCTGTCTCCAACTTCTGTTTCCTGTCTGGAAAAATCTTTGCCCACAGAGTCACGCTGGAAGTTATTTTGTCTTGCTGAATCTGATGAAGCTCTGTGGGATGGCATATTTACTATTCAGTTTGGGTGGATACAGGTAAATTTCTATAGAAGTTTGAAGTGGCAAGGAACAAGGAGTCCTTCAGTCCAGAACCTTTGTGGGAGCTGAAAAAAGGAGTTTGAGAGTATGTATTGTAATAGTTATGGTTCTTAAGCCCCAGATGGCCAAGCAGCAACAACTTTTTTCATGTCAGGGTTTTTTTCATGTCAGGAGTGACTTGAGAAACTGAAAGTCGCTTCTGGTGTGAGAGAATTTGCCGTCTGCAAGGATGTTGTCCAGGGGACGCCCGGATGTTTTACCATCCTGTGGGAGGCTTCTCTCACGTCCCCGCATGAGAAGCTGGAGCTGACAGATGGGAGCTCACTCTACTCCTCAAATTCGAACTGCCGACCTTTCGGTTAGCAGTCCTGCCGGCACAAGGGTTTAATCCATTGCGCAACTGGGAGCTCCGCAACAACCGTGATGGAAACCTAATGTGTTCAATTCACAAAATACTATTTTACTGTAGTAAATGGGCAGCACAAAGGGAAGCCCTTCAATTGCTGAAATCAGAGAATAGCATGATTGTTGCAACTGCTGAATGCTATGTTCGGTTTCCGAGGAATGAAATAATTTCACAAATTGAGGGAATAGGCATAAAGTTTGTGTGTTTGGCTATTTCCAGTTCTTTTGTATTTCTGGCCAAAGTTGGCTGGTGTCTTTCTGGAATTCTAGGTGTCATTGACACAGTTGAGCTGGTACACAAGGCCCCAAAATGGGCACTGCGGCTGCGGTTGCGGAAAGACAAAGCAACTGGGAGAGCATCGGTTTCCTGCCGTGCCGAAACACCAACGGCTCGTCTGCCAGGCCCTGCATCACTTCCTCTCTTTCTGGGCTCTCCTTCCTTCCAAATGTGGCTTCTCCCGTGAGCGACTCTTGAAAGCCTCACTTGTTTGGCAGTTGAGAGCAGGGGCCAGCTGGGCAGCAGCCGAAGCAGAGGCCCTCTCACTCCACTCCATCCCAGCCTGTCTTACATTCCCAGCTATTTTTAGGCAGCCCCTCTCAGCTCAGCTGTCCCCATCCAGCGGGGAAGTGACACTTGGCTTACCTATCGCCTTTCGCTCGCTCTTTTTCCAACGGAAGCCCAGCCGGGGCACCCGCACAGCTCCCTGCTCCGGTCCCATCTCGGGTTCTAGTTTGGCTCTCTGAATCTTGGTAAGGTTGCCTTTCTTTTCCCCTCCTCACCCCAATAGTGGTGGGGTGTAAACTGTGGGAATGGATAGACAGAAAGAGGTGGGCCTCCATTCTCCCCTGGCCCTATTTATAGTAAAGAACTTTGGCAAGGTTTTCTCAGCATTGTTTTTTGTATTCTGGCAAATGCCTGGGTTTCTCTCTTCCCATCTGGAGGTGCTGTGGGTTCTCCTTTCCTCCCCTTTCCCTGTTGGCCTTTTCCATTGCTCTGTTTGCCGTGCGGTGGGCTAGTGGATGGGGAGCTAGGTCCTGGCGCTAACCTGCCTGGGGGAATTCTAATCTCAATTTGCTTATAACATGTAGTAAAGCCTCTACAAACTAATTCGCCTCCCTCTTCTTGTGGGCCTCGGGTTTTGCAAAGGCCTGGAGTGACTGCTAGAGTGCTTTTCTCCAGTATGAGACACTTCTGGGGTGAATGGGATGGGACATATATGGGACAGAGGAGCGGCTGGGCCTGGCTTTGGGTACCGCAGTCCTGTTCGCTCCCAATTGGACTGGCAGAACAGGGAGTTGATGGTCATGGACCTACTCATCTCCCTGTTTGAGCTGTCTGGTCAGCAGCTGCGTGTCAGACAGCCAAGCGGACTTTGCCTGCCAGTTTCTGGAGTCAGCGCCTCGGAATAACTGCTGACCAAAGGCCCCTGCCGTGCTGGGGTGAGCGGCAAAGGCAGGCATGCAGATCCATCAAAATAGGCCCTACACCCCTTGGGATCCTTTGTCTTTGAACTGTCCACCTGAAGCTCTGTCACCCTGCCACACTTCCTCACTCTTCCGTACAGAGGCCAGGGCTGACTTTGCCTGTAGCGTTATCTCAGTGTTAAGCCTTTTGTTAACTGGAGATGTTGCCTGGCATTCACCGTGCCAAAGTCCATTAGCCAGAGTCAGGCAGTCCTATCGATGTACAGAAGGAAGGCCGTGAAATGAGCTTTAGCATGGGGATTTTGGCGTAGCCCATGGCGCCCCAGGAATGGAAAAGAGCCAAGTCCCATCTCCTTCTGATGAGTCTTGTAATGTTCTTGGCTAGGCCGGGCTTCTACTTAGCAGATTTTGTGCTGCTTTGGATGCCTCTGTTTTGGGCAGACAGGTGGGACTGATGTAATTTTAAGAAATGAGATGGCAGTGGTGCCCTCAGGCGTGAAGGCTGACTGTGTTGCATTGTGTCTGCCCTGCTTTTCCCTCAGTTTACAGGTGTGATTATAATAATGGGCAGGTCTGAAGGAACCTCGCTATGAGGGTTTTTCAGGTGACTTCCCTTCTGAATTTGTACATTGATTCATGAAGTGATGGGTGATAGGCCATGTTAACAGGGGTCAAATATTTTTCCTTTTTACTGCTGTGCTGCTTCCACAGGAGCCGAGGTTGAGAAGTCCAGATGTGATTGTCATCAGTTTGAGGCATCTATTTCTTAGTCTCAAACTGTCCTTCATACCATTTTATACATGAGACTAGGGCAGCCCAAGGTGGACGCTCACCTCCCTTTTAATCCAAGAAGCGGAAAGCAATAGAGAGCATTTCAGTGCACTTTGGTGTTGCTGAGTCAACTCTTAAGTCACTAAGAATGCAGCCAAGGAGGCTACTGGGTGAAGTGTTAATGACAACTTACACAAGAGTCTTAACCAAATGCTGATGCAACCAAGGTGTACAAAGATGTACAAATTCATATTGATGGAGTGTGAGGAGGCAGGACGTGACAACACTGGAAGAGGTGTGCTGATGTCAGCGCCCCAAGGCTGCCGGCAAACCCAGCTTTATTCATTTTACTAGTTTGGGTACCTGGCATTGCCTGGGTTTTTTTAAAGTCATAATTGCACAAAATGCATAAGGTTGTGGAATAATTACAACTGATATCATGCCAGGTTAACCCCGAGAAACTCCATCAGTACTTAGTTTGTTATGTGGGGCAGGTTTGCTCTGGGTGCATCATTGGTGGGGTTCAGTGTGCTCCCTGGCTGTACGGTAAACTATAGCTCCTACTGTGGTGAGTAGTGGAAACTAAGGCTGTTTGTAGAAGTGGGAGCCTGTCTGTGTAAGTGGACACCCCAGCCACACACACACATTCATATTTTCACTTTCATTATGTGTATAGATAAAGGAAATGATACAGAGGCAGGTTTCAAATTTTCAAAGGAATGCCTTGCAAAAATCAGGGGATGAAGAGTTTTTCATTTTCATCGTCTCAGGGTTCAGAAAGCAATACTATCGCTGGCCCTTTATATCAGTAGATTCCATCATGTACAGCTTGAAAATATTAAAGAAATCCCCAAAGCAAAGGTTGCTTTTCCCCATGTTATTTAAGGGGAACCCTATTTTACTATGTCATTGGGTATAATGGGACGTGATCACTCACGATTTGGGTACCCACTGGGGTGCTTGAGCCAAACCCTGGTGCATACCAAGGACTCACTGAATGTGCCCACAGCAGTTTGGCAACTGTTTTTTAATTGGGTTGCTGTGAGTTTTCTGGGTTGTATGGCCAGAAAGCATTCTCTCCTGATGTTTAGCCCACATGTATGGCAGGCATCCTCAGAGGTTGTGAGATCTATTGGAAACGAGGCAAGTGGGGTTTATATATCTGTGGAATGCCCAGGGTGGGAGAAAGAACTCTTGTCTGTTTGAGACAAGTGTGAATGATGCAGTGCACCACCTTGATTAGCGTTGAATAGCCTTGCAGCTTCAAAGCCTGGCTGCTTCTTGCCTGGGGTAATCCTTTGTTGGGATTTATGGCCCTTATCCCCATGATTTCGATTCCTTTCAGGACTCTGAGTCCTGGCCCTGCAGAATTTCTTCTGCCATTTCCCTCCTCATTTCATTCTTTCTCTTTCTCTCTCTCCTCCTAGCGAGGGTCTCAGGCTTCCAGCTCTGGGTGGCTGCCGCCATGGCCTTTTCCTCACGGTTTGCCTTCTGGGAGCAAAAGGGAAGTCTCTTTGCTGTTTTGGTTGTCAGCCATCCCCTGTTTCCTTTGTCTGTTGTCTTTTCCCAAACCCAGCACTATGCATATGAGACACGAGAGCATGTTAATGGAGGCTGGGGACTGGGATTGTTGACGGAGGGAGATGGCTGACCTTGCTGGGACGGGATTCGCAGTATTTCTGTCCTGAGTAGGAAGGTGACCACTGACTGGTCTCTAGGATGGGAACTATTTTCCCAGAAGACCAAGCCAACTGGCAGCCTCTCCCTCCCAGCCCTTTGCACCCAGCAGTGTATTTGGAATAACATGTCTAAGAAATAATCTAGTGACTAACTGCACCCTTCATTGGTTGTCCTGAGTGTTGCTTGTATCCTAAATCTGGGTTTGATCTCTTAGCACAATGGTTTCCTCCTTCTGTTGCTTCCCTTCCAAACTTCCTAAAGATTGTGAAAATTTGACTGTTGTTTAAAGTGTTCGATTTCCCTATGGGGTGACTGCACGTCTCCTTGGGCCTGATGCTCCCACCATTTCCCCCATGCATGACTTGTGTTGTTTCGAGAGCTAATGGGGCCAACATTTCCCCCACTAATGTACACCTAAGTCATAATTTGTGGTGATGCCTTGTGGGTGTCTAGTTCACTGCCGCTCACCACAGGAGACCTCCTGCTTTCAAGGTTTCTGTTCCAATGTGTCTGTTTTGGTCCGTCTCCTGTCCTCATGGAGTTTGAAGTTTGCTTAGAGCCTCTTGCTAGATGGGAATCAAGGGCTTGAAAGGCACAGCAGGCCAAAGAGCAGAGTGTATAATTATGCAAGACTAAGGTTCCCTCCAGCATGTTGGCTCCTGTCTATGATTGCCCAGCATCTTTGCAAAAAGGTTCTTTTTGGGAGGAGAATTAGAAACAATTGGTCCTTTGCATTTGTAGAATTGACTGTACTAGAGTTGATTATTCATGGGTTGGATAAATATTTTCTTTCTAGGAATCTCTAGGTCCTCATGTGTGAATCCTTGGTCAATTTTGGGCCAAAGTTGATCACGGAGTCTTACCAGAGGACCTGGAAACCCTGAACTTCAGCAAGTCCAAAGGGCCCACTGTCATTGTCCTGGCTTGGAGTCTTGTGGAATGCATAAATTGCTGTCTTCATTTCTCTTTTAAAATGACAGGCTTTGCCTGGATGAAATGTTTGTATTTGGTTTCCTCAGGTGAAGGATGAAGACAAGCCTTTAGCAGTGAAAAAACATGACAAAGAGGACGGGGCTGTAAGTGTCTGTCTGTGTGAGCATGGCTTTGCCTGGGGCTAACCTCCCGGGCTGGGACACATTTGTCTGTGCCATTTGCAGGGGAAAGTTAAGATTTTAATTCCCAATAGGCCAAGCCCTTAGAGTCAAGGACTCCTCTGTTTTTCTATGGTTCAACTCTTTTACAAATGGCAAAGGTAGATTATGTTGAAATAACACATCTGTTATAGGAACATAAAATGTATTTGATTAAAATTTCTGAACAAGAAAACCTTCCTAATATGAGGTTAAAATAGGCAATAAATGTGGCACTTAATACATTTTTAAAAGGTAAAATATAATATTCTATGTGTTGTTGAAGGCTTTCATGGTTGGAATCACTGGGTTGCTGTGAGTTTTCCAGGCTGTCTAGCCATGTTCCAGAAGCATTCTCTCCTGACGTTTCGCTCACATCTATGGCAGGCATCTTCAGAGGTTGTGAGGTCTGTTGGAAACGAGGCAAGTGGGTTATATATATCTGTAGAATAATGTCCAGGGTGGGAGAAAGAACTCTTTGTCTGTTGGAGGCAAGTGTGAATGCTGCAATTGGCCAGTTTGATTAGCACTGAATGGACATGCAGTTTTGAAGCCTGGCTGCTTCCTGCATGGGGGGATCCTTTATTGGGAGGTGTTAGCTGGCCCTGATTTTTTCCTATCTGGAATTCCCCTGTTTTCTGAGTGTTACAGGCAGAAAACAATCAGAGCCAGCTAACACCTCCCAACAAAGGATTCCCCCAGACAGGAAGCAGCCAGGCTTTGAAGCTGCAATGCCATTCAATGCTAGTTAAGCTGGTCAATTGCAACATTCATATTCGCCTCCAACAGACAAGAGTTCTTTATCCCCCCTAGACATTATTCCACAGATATATAAACATCCCTTGTCTAGTTTCCAACAGACCTCACAGCCTCTGAGGATGCCTGCCATAGATGTGGATGAAACATCAGGAGAAAATGCTTCTGGTACATGGCCAGACAACCCAGAAAATTCATAGCAATCCCACGATTCTGGCCATGAAAGCCCTCGACAACACATAATATGCTATGCCTATTACATGGCATATTTGGAGTCAATGTTCGAGCATTTCTGATTACTCCGTTTCCACCCAACTTTATTCCATTAATTAATTTTTTTATTTGATTAATTTATCTTCTACTTTTCTCCCACAGGGTAGCTTACACGTGCATTAAAATAATATAGTTAAAAGTGTCTGAAATACAATTTTTAAAAAGAAAGCATTAGGCTCAGTCCACTTAAAGACATTAATTTAAAAGCACATTGAAACCTCTTAGGCAGGAAATGAAAAGTCCCTCCATCAAGGATCTTAAAATTTGGTCTGGCTCATATCATTCGTTTATTACTAACGATTGATATCACTTTTCAGTTATTGTGCTTCCTTCTCATGCATGAACGGCCAGTTTGCAGGGAAGGAGTCCCTTTTGCATTTTTAAAAAGCTGGCCTTTTCCTTCACTGGTTGAAAGTGATCGCCCTGGGAAAAAGACCCTCCCCCTTCAATGATTCTGGCCTACTTTTGGGACAAAAGACCCGGCATGAATAAAGAAGGAGATGTCCTCAAACCAGGATTTCCACCGCCTGGTTTTGTCTTTTCCTTGGCCTTCTCCCATTGTTACTTTTTGAGCCTGGGCACAATCTCTCCTTTCAGGGTTTGAAATTTCGCTGCTAGCAGTGTTGTCTTCCGATTTGTGCCACAAATTAATCCCCTTCGTTCCCTGCTGCAGCTGTGATGATCTGGTGTCTGCTCCCCTGGACATTTTTTAGGGGAAACTTTTGTCCCTTTGTGATTACCGCTGTATGGAGTGCAGCCTCTTTGCGAGACTTTGCTTTTGGAGAAGATCATTAAGCAGCTTTTCTTACATGTTAATATCCTAGATTTTGTGTTGTCGAGGGCTTTCATGGCTGGAATCACTAGGTTGCTGTGAGTTTTCCAGGCTGTAAGGCCATGTTCTGGAAGCATTCTCTCCTGATGTGTCACCCACATTTATTACAGGCATCCTCAGAGGTTGTGAGGTCTGTTGCAAACTAGGCAAGTGGGGTTTACATATCTGTGGAATAATGTCCAGAGTGGGATAAATAACTCTTGTCTATTGTAGGCAAATTTGAATCCTCCCAACAAAGGATTCCCCCAGGTAGGAAGTAGCCAGGCTTTGAAGCTGCAAGGCCATTCAGTACTAATCAAGAAGGCCAAGTGCAATATTCACACTTATCTCAAATAGACAAGAGTTCTTTCTCCCACCCTGGACATTCCACAGATATATAAACCCCACTAGTCTCATTTCCTCCCAGCCTCTGAGGCTGCCTGCCATAGATGTGGGAGAAACATCAGGAGAGAATGCTTCTGGGATACTACTATACCTTCCAGAAAACTCACAGCAACCGAAAGGAAGGTGCTCTTGTGTTTTCTTTTGCTGACCTACTCATGGGACAATTTGTATTTATTCTAGAGCTTGTTGGGGTGCCTTTTTGGGACTACAAGTTCCAATATCGCTTTCCCAGTAGAGGGTGGATTTTAGGCCTTATAATAATAAATAATAACAATAAAACTGTATTTCTACCCTGCCACCATCTCCCAAAAGGGACTCGGGGCGGCTTACAAAGCACTCATAATGAAACAATGCATATAGTGCAGTAAATACAGATACATCAGTAGCAAAGGAAAACATAATTTACATCATCAATACATGAAACAATACAGTACCACAATAAAATCAATCAACCCTAAAATAGACATCGATAAAACGTTACGGTAATTATAGACATAAAATGAATAACAACCCACCAGTCATTATAAAGTGCTTTCAATGAAAACCAGTGAGTCTACAATTTAAATCTTTTGGGCTCTATACCTATTGGAAAGCTTGGTTAAAAAGCCAAGTTTTTAGGTTGGACCGAAAACAGTGCTTTTTCCGCCAATATCTTGTGACTAGATCTCTCTTTTACTCTGTCCCAGGAACACAAATTTGTCCTGGCCTTGTTTGCGTGTCTGCAGGCAGACTAACACTCTTGAGGTGGGCTCTGTTGTTGAGGGTGAGAACAAAATGCTGCCAGGTCTGGCCACAAAATCCTTTGTTATCCCAATACAGGTGTGTTTATGTGAAGAGGGTAACTGGGAGGATTGGTCTGGTTTTCCCGCAAGTGTGTGTTTGAGTGTGTCAACATTTATACTAGTCTTAATGGTTCTCGATATTGGGGGAGATTGGGGTATGGAGGGGTTGAGCATGAAGCACTTCATTTTGTGACATCTCCACCTGTCTATGACTGTAGTCGGACCCCCCAATCGCAGGAAAGGAGGAACCCCGGAATCTGCGCAGCCCCGAGCCCCTTGGGAGGGTGAAGAGCCCAGAGCCGCTGCTCAACGGAGAGCACGCCGCGACCAATGGCTCAGCCATGAACGGCACAGAGGGGTCCCAAGAGCCGGACGATGGCCAGGGCCTCTCCCGCAAGAGGGTGGTGAGGGTGGTACGCAAAGTGGTGCGCAAGGTGCTCCCCGGGGAGGAGCCTGGAGGAGCCAAGTCTCCGGAGCCCCCCATGAAAAAGGAGGAGAAACCTTCCCCGGCTAGGGCGCTCTCTCCTCCCCCTCGGCCCCCTCCGACCCCCTCGAAGCCTGAGCCCAAGACGGCGGCCCCCAAGGACGACCTCTCAACAGGGCTGAGAAGCCTGATGTCCAGAGCCAAAAGCAAAGAACACCGGCCCCGATCCAGGCTCTCTGAGAGGAAGGAAGACTCTGGACCATCGCTCCACCCCGCTGAGGGCACCAAGAGCCCGCCACCTCTCACAAATGAGAAAGCCACAGATGTCAAAACTGGTGGGGAGCCAAAGGGGCGCTCGGTGGAGCCCCTTCAGCCGACTGTGGCAAAACCTAAGGCTCCTGTGGAGAAGGTACTAGTGCATGGAGGCACCCCCAGCATGGAGAGTGGTGTGTTGCGAGTGTAATAATAATAATAATAATAATAATAATAATAATAATAATAATAATAATAATAATAATAATATACAAGCATATCTATCTTGTTTGCTGTGTCATACAATAAAATAATAATAATAATAATAATAATAATAATAATAATAATAATAATAATACATCACATAGTCCTAGACACTTGGGAAGTGTCCGATGTGTGATCCAATTCAACAGCCAGCAGCGTGTCTGCTGTGGACTCATCTTGTTGTGTTTATAATAATAATAATAATAATAATAATAATAATAATAATAATACATCATATAGTCCTAGACACTTGGGAAGTGTCCGACGTGAGATCCAATTCAACAGCCAGCAGAGTGTGTGCTGTGGACTCATCTTGTTGTGTTTCTAATAATAATAATACACTTTATTTATATTCTGCTCTTTCTCCCCAAGGGGACTCAGAGCGGATTACAACATACACAGATAGGCAAACATTCAGTGCCTTTAATACAGTGCAATAACAATGACATAGAAATACACAGAACTAAGGTAAAGGCTTCCTCTTTCATCTCCGGCTTTCTGGAGGTGGTGCTCAACTCTGGCTCTTGTTCCATTTCCAAGCCAAGGAGCCTGTTGTCCATAGATACCTCCTGGTTGTACAGTAGAGTCTCACTTATCCAACGTTCTGGATTATCCAACACATTTTTGTAGTCAATGATTTCAAAACATGATATTTTGGTGCTAAATTCGTAAATACAGTAATTACTACATAGCATTACTGCATATTGAACTACCTTTTCTGTCAAATTCGTTGTATAACATGATGTTTTGGTGCTTAATTTGTAAAATCATAACCTAATTTGATGTTTAATAGGCTTCTCCTTAATCTCTCCTTATTATCCAACATGTTTGCTTATCCAATGTTCTGCCGGCCCATTTATGTTGGATAAGTGAGACTCTACTGTACTTCCAGCATGGCTGCATGGGCACCTTATTACCTTCCCGCTGAAGCAGTACCTATTGATCTACTCACATTTGCATGTTTTCAAACTGCTAGGTTGGCAGGAGCTAGGGTTAACAGCGGGAGCTCATCCTGACCTGCAGCTTCGAATTGCCAACTTTTAGGTCAGCGGATTCAACAGTTCAGCAGTTTAATCCGTTGCACCATCGCGGCCCCTATCAAGTGTTGCTTAATTGAAGGCTTCGGAGCTGGTTCTTCTTGCCTTGTGAGCATACAGCTCATTCAGTCATGTCAAAGTGGTTGTATTTCTCCTTCAGGACAGGGAATCCTATAACCCGGGACTGCAAATCCCAGCAGGCCCTAGTGAGGTGTGTTGGGAGTTGCAGTATGGATTGTACTATCCTTGCCGCTGCCCTCTCCACCCAAGCTGGTACCAAGGCCTGCTGTTTTGTCTTCTGATAGAAACCCTCAGTAGATGACATATTTTCGAGATTTCGGAGTGCTTTGGGTCTCAATCAAGAGAGAGGATTATTGTTATTATTGCAGCTTTTCTCCATCTGTGGCCTTGCAAAGCCACTGTGAGAAATGTAGGCTGCCTTAGAAAATAAAAAATAAAAATGAAATAAAATGGAGATATTGAGCTTGAAGATAAGGATAGGGCAGCAAATGTTGCAACTCCCTCCCTTGCCAGTCAAGAGTTGTATTGGCAAGCTGGACAAATTATTTAGAAACACAAAGAAGAAAATGGCCTCTCTTTCAGTTGCAGTTAACCTCCAATAAATCAAATAACAGACAATTTCCTTCCCTTTCCTCATACTCAAAAGTCTGTGGCCTACAGCAGCTACCATCTCCGTGGCTTTAGGGTGATACAGATAGTATCAGCTTTCCCTCTGGGCCTCCAAACATACACTGTCCGTATTCTGTTTATGTATTGCTGTGAGGAATTAACATTGTGTGGTGTGAAATGCTTGCTTAACAAGAGGGGAACACGGATGCAGATGTTGCAGTCAAATAGAAAACGTTTGCCTTTGTGCCTGAAATGACAGGCAGTTGTGCTGTGGTGTGCCTTCAAATTAAATCCCCAGCTTCCATTCCTGCGACACATGGGCGATGGGGCTGTTTGCGTGTGTGGTTTGGGAGGTGCATGCACCACTGGGTTGTTCAAACGTCCTCCTTCTTTCTGTGGCCTTGGCTCTTGCAAAGGAGAAGTTGCCCCTTGCAAAGGAGAAGCCCCCACCTGTGCAGCCACCGGAGAAGCCCCTGCCTCCTTGCAACCCTGGAGAGGCAGCAATCCAACAGGTGTGTCTTACGTGGCTTGGGTCTGGAGGGTTTCATGTGGTGAGGCTTTGGCCAAAGCCTATGGCATGTTAGTATGTCATATTTGTGTGACATTTGTGTGTCCCAACCTGAACATTTGCTCTTTGCTTGAATGAGCTGTAGGAGAAACCCATATCAGACATTTTACTTACTTACTAAGAGAATGGTCTCTCCAGGAATTTGCCAAGTCCTCCAGGGATTCTATGTTATTTATGGCATTCTTCTCTCATAGGCCTGCACAACTTTTTTGCCCTCCGACTCCCAGAATTCCTGGCCATCAGACAAGCTGGCCAGGGCTTCTGGGAGTTAGAGGCCAAAACAGCTGGAGGGTCACAGGTTGTGCAGGCCTGCCCTAGAACTTACCATGGAATTGTGTTGGAACAATGTGTGATTGAAGGCTTTCTTGGCTGGACTCACTGGGTTACTGTGAGTTTTCCAGGCTGTATTGCCATGTTCCAGAAGCATTCTCTCCAGACGTTCCCCTGTTTTCTGAATGTTGTTCTTTATTTAATGTCCTTATTTTAGTGTTTATTTAATACTAGTTGCCAGATTTTGTTCATTTTCATAGTTTTATGTTTCACTATGTTTCCAGACAGGAAACATTATTTAATACTAGTTGCCAGATTTTGTTCATTTTCATAGTTTTATGTTTCACTATGTTTCCAGACAGGAAACAATCAGGGGCAGTTAACACATCCTAACAAATGATTCCCCCCCCAGGCAGGAAGTAGGCAGGCTTTGAAGCTGCAAGGCCATTCAATGCTAATCAAGGTGGCCAGTTGCGACATTCACACTTGCCACAAACAGACAAGAGTTCTTTCGCCCACCCAGGATATCCCACAGATATATAAGCCCCACTCGCCTAGTTTCCAATAGACCTCACAACTTCTAAGGATGCCTGCCATAGATGGGCAAAACATCAGAATAGAATGCTTCTGGAACATGGCCATAAAGCCCAGAAAACTCAGAGCAACCCTATGTTGGATCAGCTAGCATATATTCCTAAGATAGCTCTCTAGGAATTTGTTGGTCCTCTAGTGTTGACCCTATGGTATCCTGGGACCGGAAGTCAGGTAATTGAATAGTGTTTTGGTGTATTTACAGTTTCAGGTAATAATGAAACATAAACCCCATTATTATGGGGCTCTCACTGTACAACAAGTGCTATATCTTTGGTAGTGGTGAAACCCAGCTTTCTTTCTGTTCTTCCTGGTATTTTTGCTGTTCAAAACCACACAGAATAGAGTTCATGTTGCCCATAGGGAAGATTTCTCCCTTTACACCACTCTGCAGAAGATATATCTCAACAGCCATAAGGTTTTCCATCCAGTATTATGCAAAGTGGAAGCCCCCATGGGTTACTTATTCATTAACTGAAATATTTATACCTCACCCTTTATCCAACAAAACCCATTTGTAGGGCAACAAATTATAGTCACAGCTTTAAAATGTATTGATTTTTTAATCACTTAAAACCAGGCAATTTTAAACTAGTTAAGACCAGGGTTTTTAAAAAAATGCTTTCCTCAGCTGAGCTTGGTCCTTAAGAAAGCTGGTGCTAATAATAGCCTTGCGTTTTTATGGCTCACTGTGAGCTTTCGGCGCATCGCAGGTACGTTGTCTTGGTAATCCTCCACGCAAGCCCGTATCATCCCTCTTCCACTGCAGATGTTTAAATTCCTGTTGTCTCTTAAAAGGCCCATGGGTTCCGATTCAGAACGTTCTTGTCGAATTTGTGAACATGGAAAGGTTTGTGTTGTTGAAGGCTTTCATGGCCGGAATCACTGGGTTGCTGTGAGTTTTCCGGCTTGTATGGCCATGTTCCAGAAATATTATCTCCTGACGTTTTGCCCACTTGCCTAGTTTCCAACAGACCTCACAACCTCTGAGGATGCCTGCCATAGGTGTTGCCAAAATGTCAGGAAGATAATGTTTCTGGAACATAGCCATACAGCCTGGAAAACTCACAGCAACCCAGTGATTCTGGCCATGAAAGCCTTCGACAATTTATTTATTTATTTGCAGTATTTATATTCCGCCCTTCTCACCCCGAAGGGGACTCAGGGTGGATTACAATGAACACATATATGGCAAACATTCAATGCCAACAGACAAACAACATATATAGACAGACACAGAGGCATTTAACATTTTTTTCCAGCTTCACGATTCCGGCCACAGGGGGGGCTGTTGCTTCACTGTCCACTGGTGGCTGTACTTCCTCATTCCTTTCCACGTGTTTTGCTGGCAGTTTTATGATGTTGTAAATTAGTTAAATTAGCCTACTGCATAAAGCGTACCTAAATTTCCCTACTTGACAGATGCAACTGTCTTTCGGGGCTGCATAGGTCAACAGCAAGCCGGGCTATTTAATGGTCGGGGGCTTAACCCGACCCGGGCTTCGAACTCATGACCTCTCGGTCAGTAGTGATTTATTGCAGCTGGTTACTAGCGAGCTGCGCCACAGCCCGGCCCATGGAAAGGTTTGCTTGAAGTGAACCAAATTGCTCAAAGCTTTTATATCTGGGTGTACTTTCTTCATTGTGCACATAGTCTCCAAACAGGCATGGTTTCCCTTCTTTGAGGAACTGAGGAAAGTGACAAGCCAAGGGAGGCAGTTCCTTTGTCTCTGTGTGTTTAGATCAAGTGAAAGTATATTATTTCTAGCTACCCACCTTGAATCCTAAGCATATGCATTGTTTAGTAATTTCAGTGGAAAAGGCTCTTTGAAGCTATTGTAAGTTCACAATAGCAAAGAAGGCAGCTTCGATTTGTAAGACGACTGCAAACCTGATTTGAAACTGTTGCTACTCTATTGAATTTTCGAAGCAGTCAAAACAATATTATTTTCTCATGTGTTTGGCTTTTTAAAACTGTTTAAACAATGTTTCCTTTCTGTTTTGTTTCTATGTTGTGGTTGTACTGTACACAGTTTTCTTCCTGCACTATTGATAAGTACCTGTTAGTAACGAATATGTAAAACCACAATGTTTCCATTTGGGGACACAGAGGATGGAGATGTTTCTCTTTTGCCAACTGTATCAGTGTGTGGACTCTTATGTGAGAGTGAGAACAAGGCCACAAAATGCCCAGGTCCTCTCCATGGCAGTCGGATTGTAAACCAGGGCTCGGTTTGATCCCACAGTTTCCCATGCTTCAAATACCTTCTTATCTCTGATCGGAGATAAGAACAGCAGCAGGGTCTTGTGGGCTGGATGGGGAATTTCTTTATCTCTCTGGGCTGCAGGCAAGCAGTGGCAAGTTTCCTTCAAAAACTATGGCAGCACCCATCTGTAATTTATGCCCCATCCTTCCTACTAGGTAGGATCCAAGGAAGGTTCACATAATCTGTGACTAGGTTCAAAACCTGCCTTGTATATTTCCTATAAGCTAGCCTAAAGGGAGCTGTTGGCTCCAGCCTGAGCCAGGAAGAAGTAATCCCTTAGCTACGATTAACAGCTCCCTGTCTGCCTTTTATTCCCTTTTCTCTCTCAGCGCAAGGCTTGCCAACTTTTTGTTTTCAGCTATCACCAGGCTATGGCTCAGTGGACCATCTTCTCTTCCAACCCAACACATGTTTTTTCAGGTTGGCTTTGGAGTTGTCTTGGGGTGAAAGTTTTTATTAGCTTTTATTAGCTGGCTAGCGACCAATGTGGTAAGGGATGAGCGTTTGACCAGACAGCCTGGCTTCCCATCAGGACCTTAGAAAATGTGGGAGCACGTCAGTCACTCCCCAAAATTTTGATTTGGAGGCTGTTGGAAACATTGCGGAATTTTTTTTCTGTCTTCCTCTGCCTGTTGCTCTCCTCTTGTGTTTGTGTGAGACACATGCCCCCCTTTGTGGCCTATCTCTTAGCCTCTCTGCTCACTTCTCTCTCTTTCTTTCCTCTCGCCTTCTGCCGCAGCCGGAGCCTGCCACCCCCGCGGCTTCCCTGAGCCAGGTACTGTACCCCACCGCCCCGGACATCCCTCCATCTCCCGTCTGCCTCTGGGCCGGCGTTTGTGCTCGGGCCGCATGCTGGAGTGTAAGGCTTTCTTCACCTTTGGCTTCCCTCCGGAGGCCTGGCCTCCTTTTCCATCTTGCCTCAGACTCGGCCAGAAGGGAGAAAGGGTGGCGGGGAGGGATGTGGCAGGACAGGCCTTTCCATGTCATGCGCCTAAGCTGTTTTCTGGCCTGCTTGCTGAGGAAAAGCAGGAAAGGACATCCTATTTCAACACCCCAAAAGAGCGGGAAGTGAGGAGCCCCTAGGGAAGAATTTGGAAGATAATAAAACTAATAATAATAATAAACAACTTTATTTATATTCTGCCCTGTCTCCCCAGAGGAAGATAGCCCCCCCCCCCCACACCAATGTAAGTTGGTAATGGTCAGTATTACTATTTGTGTGCAGTGTCAAAGTATCTGTGAAGTACTTTGAGGAGTAAAGCGAGGACCAGGAACCCATTGTCCCTTCTCTTCTGGGCAAAGGATTGTCGTCCAAAGTATCTGGGAAGAGACTCATTTTCAAGTTTCTTTTTTTTTTCAGCAAGAGGGAGGCTGGAAGGGGAACAAACAGAAAAATAGGGTGGATTACAGAACACATATATGGCAAACATTCAATGCCATTATACAATTTTTTGTGTGTGTCAGGAGCAACTTGAGTCGCTTCTGGAGTGAGAGAATTGGCCGTCTGCAAGGACGTTGCCCAGGGGACATTGCCCGGATGTTTTGATGTTTTTACCATCCTTGTGGGAGGCTTCTCTCATGCCCCCGCATGGAGCTGGAGCTGATAGAGGGAGCTCATCCGCACTCTCCCCAGGTGGGATTCGAACCTGGCAGCTTTCAGGTCAGCGACCCAACCTTCAAGTCACTTAGTCCACTACGCCATCTGAGGGCTCCATTATACAATTAACAAGGACAGACAATACATAAACAGAGGTAAAGGTTTTCCCATTTTTTTCCATTTCTGGTATCCCAAGGCTGTGCTCAATTCTGGCTACCCGGGGGGGGGGGGGGGGGGTCGCTCCATCTTCCATGCCGAGGAGCGTTGTTGTACGTAGATGTCCTCCCAATCGAATCACAGGCATGTCCTTATGGGCACCTTTTTATTACCTCCCCGCTTAAAGCAGTACCTATTTATCTACTCACATTTCTGTTTTCAATCTGTTAGGTGGGCAGGGAGCTGGGGCTGACAAGCAGGTGCTCACCCCGACCTGGGTTTGAACTGCCAAGCTTTCAATTGGCATGATTTTCTTCAGCTAGCCGGTTTATCCCGGCTCTTTAGGTGTGTTTTTATGGGATGAGGACAAGGGTAACATCTGATGGAACTGTGGAAGAGTTGAGGAATCCCACTGAGATCTGCCTGCTGTGGCTTCCCTTCCACGTCGCTTTCATTGACCAAAAGTGGTCTGACAGCCACTTTTTCTTCCCCTGGCTGCAGGTTTGGTTGCTGCACTTGCAGCTCCGGTTGCTTGTTGATGTCTGTGGCTTGCTGCTTGGGGACAGAGGGTGGTGTGGCATGTATGGTGGACAAGTGCAGCTTGGATGGGCGTATATGTGTTGTGAAGTTTCCTGATGTCTGTGTTCTGTAATAGCTCTGTATGTTTGGGGATTGTAGATATGATAATATACCTTCCTTCCTGATTCCAAGGAGAGCCCAGAAATGACCTTTTGGATTACAGCTCCCAGATGAGAGCCCTTGAGATTTCACATTCATTTTCCATATCTTCTTTTCTGCATTCTAAATTGAAGCTAGCCCTTTTCCCATCCCCAGTTGAGATTATAGTTCAGTACCATCACTAGGAGCCACGCAGGGCTTGGTTGGGGCCAGGGGCTTTGCATGCTCTTCCCGTTGTCCTCTGAGACCCATTTGCTATTTGGGTCTGATGTCCTGGGGGTTAGTAATGTTCAGATATGGACCCACATGCCCCTTTCTCTGTTTGCAGAATTTCCTTAGTCTCACTTGGAAATGGGCATGACATGCACGTATTCACCGAAGCTGACTTATTCAAGAGATAAAGGGTCATAGTGCAAGTTAGGACCCTTTCTCCATAATGTGTGGGTATGACAGAGAGCAAGCCTAGGATAAAGGATCCAGAGTGTGAGCTATTGGGCAAGGCATCAGCTACTCCATGGATAGATCCTCCTCCTCCCCCTAGACAGAGACAGGACTGTGTTCTTCCAAAATGAGTGAAGTTGTCAAATGTTATGATGGTCTCAGTGACATCTCTATTCTTGTTCTCCCCCACAACACACACGGCAGGCCAAGACGGAGGAACAAATAGCCGCAGAAGAAGCCTGGTATGAGACGGACAAAGTGTGGCTGGTCCACAAGGAGGGATTCTCCTTAGGTACGTCATTTGTGGGCAGTTGATCATGGGATGGAGTAGCCCCTTCTTGCTATAGATGTGTAATTCTGCAAGTGGATTAGATGGCCCTGAGATCCCTTCCAACTACATGATTTATTGTCGAAGGCTTTCATGGCCGGAGTCACTGCATTGCTGTGACTTTTCCGAGCTATATGGCCATTTTCCAGAAGCATTCTCTCCTGACATTTCGTCCACATCTATGTCAGGCATCCTCGGAGGTTGTGAGGTCTGTTGTAAACTAGGCAAGTGGGGTTTATATACCTGTGGAACAATGTCCAGTGTGGGAGAAAGAACTATTATTTGTTTGAAGCAAATGTGAATGTTTCAGTTGGCCTGCTTGACTACCATTTAATGGTCTTGCAGCTTCAAAGCCTGGCTGCTTCCTGGTAGAATCCTTTGTTGGGCGGTGTTAGCTGACTCTGATTGTGTCTTGTCTGAAATTTCTGTTTTCTGAGTGTTGTTCTTTATTTACTGTCCTGATTTTAGAGTTTTTAAAATACTGGTAGCCAGATTTTGACTCTTTGACAAGAGTTTTTTCTCCCACCCTGGACATTCCACAGATATATAAACCCCACTTGTCTAGATTCCAACAGACCTCACAACCTCTGAGGATGCCTGCCATAGATGTGGGTGAAACATTCAGGAGAGAATGCTTCTGGAACATGGCCATACAGTCCAGCAACCCAACTACATGATTCTTTGGCACCTCTGTATATTTTTCTTCCACAATAAAATGGAATTAGTGGTTCGAATCCCGATATTTTGAGAGCGACACCCACTTTGTGGTGGGCCGCTAGGTGGCGGCATTGCTTTGGCTCTGAGTTTGAGCCTTGCTTTCTCCATGTCTTCTGTACCACTGAACCATGTGGGTCCTGTTCCTTCCCTACAGCGAGCCAGCTGAAGACAGACACCGCTGCGGGCCTTCTTCCTGAGGGGAAGGTCAAAGTGAAACTCGATTATGATAGCGCTGTGCTGGAGGTGGACGAAGATGATGTGGAGAAGGTAGGATTTGGGCAAAGCCATCTGCATTCCGCTGAGAAAGTTGGGTTTGTTCTTGGTTCTTTCCAAGCTGATGCCTACCTTCTCTCTCTCTTTCAGGCCAATCCTCCATCCTGTGACCGGGCGGAGGACCTGGCCAGCCTGGTCTACCTCAACGAGTCCAGCGTCTTGCACACGCTCCGCCAGCGCTATGGCGGGAACCTCATCCACACTTACGCCGGCCCCAACATGGTCGTCATCAACCCCCTCAGCTCTCCATCTATGTACTCTGAGAAGGTCAGTGTTGACAAGCAATAGTAAGCAAGCCATCCTGACACTGAAGTTTCTCTCTCCTGTTAATGTCACCTCTGCCACCTTCCACAGGTGATGCACATGTTCAAGGGCTGCCGCAAGGAGGACACGTCCCCGCACATCTATGCCGTGGCCCAGGCCGCCTACCGGAACATGCTCATGAGCCGCCAAGACCAGTCTATTGTCTTGCTGGGAAGCAGCAGCAGCGGGAAGACCATCAACTGCCAGCACTTGGTGCAGTACTTGGCCACGGTGGCCGGCAGCTCTGGGAAGGTCTTCTCAGGTAGGTACGCACAGGAAGGAATATGTGTGTATGCATGGCCATGACCACACCTAGGTCTCCCTTTGGAGGCAAATAACAAGCCAACAAAATCAAACTTTTTGTAATAATCAGATACGAGAATAACACAGTTTAAATTAATTTTTATGCCGATTTTAAATACTGTATATCTTTATTTTTTCCCGTCACGTCAACATTTAAAAATATGACAAATGATACATTACAGGGGACTACTGTAAAGTCTGCACATTTCTCATCATATTAATGTAACACAAACCAACAAGTATTTTTCATCAGGTATAATTATAGGTCATTCTTATAGAGCTTTTTTGAATTTAGATCTTTGTTCTCTATCACGTGTAGTTTTTGCAAAGAGGCTAATTGAATAATTAATGCATTTACACACTGATATCAATAGAATCTAATTAACCACAAGCCAACGAGTATTTTTCATCAGATATAATTACAGGTCATTCTTACAGAGTTTTTTGTGCTGAATTCAGATCTGTGTTTATTTTTTTCTCTATCACGTTTAGTTTTTTTGCAATGAGTAATGCAATATTATACTAATAAATAATATAATATTAATTATATATTATACATTAAATGTAATATTACTAATAGTATTGCCATATAATGATATAGTAAAAAGGTAAAGGTTTCCCCTGACGTTAAGTCCAGTCATGTCTGACTCTGGGGGTTGGTGCTCATCTCCATTTCTAAGCTGAAGAGCCGGTGTTGTCCGTAGACACCTCCAAGGTCATGTGGCCGGCATGACTGCATGGAGTGCCGTTACCTTCCCGCCGGAGCGGTACCTATTGATCTACTCACATTGGCATGTTTTCGAACTGCTAGGTTGGCAGGATATAGTATAATGTAGTAATTTAATGCTTATATTGTGCTATGCTAATAATATATTGTATGTACATTTGATTTGTAAGCTGCTCTGAGTCCTCTCTGGGGTGAGAAGAGCGGGATATAAATGTAGTAAATAAATAAATAAATAAATATTTACACACTGATATCAATGCATTTACACATTGATATCAATATTCAATTCAATTGATATCAGTGAATAAATGCATTAATCATTTGAATTAGCCTCATTGCAAAAACTACATGTGATAGAGAAAAACTAAGCACAGATCTGAATTCAGCACAAAAAACCTCAGTAAGAATGACCTGGAATTATATCTGATGAAAGACACTTATTGGCTTGTGTAATTTAGCATATAGAAAGAGATGACATCTCAAGGGATGTGTTTTTTTGCATAGTTTTCTCAGAGTTTAGTTGAATAGTTGGCATGATGAAAACCATGGGTCCCAATAAAGTTACTTAGGGACCACTCAAATGCTGAGGCCATCACAAGCACTAGCCGACTTTCCTTTGATGAGATCCTGGCTTTACTTGCTTTGGATTTTCTGTCCTCACAAACAACTCCAGCCTCTTTTCTCACCAATCCCACCAATGGCCATGGCCCTCTCTTTCTTCTCAGTCAGGATTTGACCCTGTTCCTTGGTAGGATTCCTCCCAGTGGACTCTGTTGCTCACAGCAATGCTCACTGTTTCACATTGGAAGATCTTTCACTCAGATTTGAAAACTGCATGTCACATTTTGCGTGTATGAAAGAGCTTAGGACAGAGATGGGAGTCCGCAGTGCCCTAGCTATGACCAGTCGGGCCCACACATGCTCTGGGGGGTCTTTTGTGTGTCTGCACACGCACACAGGCTGGCACCGCTTGCTCTCTCGCTCTCTGGCACGCCTCTCCTTGCTTTTGCCTTGGCAGTGGAGAAATGGCAGGCCCTCTACACCGTCTTGGAAGCCTTTGGCAACAGCGGCACCAGCTTGAATGCCAATGCCACCCGCTTCTCCCAGATCATCTCTCTGGACTTTGACCAGGCTGGACAGGTGGCCTCCGCCTCTGTGCAGGTGAGAAGAGCAAATATCTGTGTACGCTGTCTGTATAACTTCTGCATGAGGAGTGGGCATTTTGGTGGGAAATATGTAATAGTAATAATAATAATAATAATAATAATAATAATAATACTTTATTTTTATATCCCGCTCCCATCTCCCCCAGGGGGACTCGGGGTGGCTCACATGGGGAACAAGCGCAATGTCACATATAATAAACAGTCATACAATAAAACCAATATAAATAATATAAACAATAAAACCATAAAACAGCATAAAACAGGATAAAACAGCGTATTAACTCTTGTTTTATTGTCTTACTGTGTTTTATTATTTTTTGTATATTGTTCAATGTATTTATGCTGTTGTTTTTGTAAATTGTGCTAGTTGGGCCTTGCCCCATGTGAGCCGCCCCCGAGTCCCCGTGGGGAGATGGTGGCGGGGTATAAATAAAGTATTATTATTATTATTATTATTATTATTATTATTATTATTATTATTATATCAGGACAATGAGTCTGAGCATAGTGCAATATATATAATAAAGGTAAAGGTTTTCCCCTGACGTTAAGTCCAGTCATGTCTGACTCTGGGGGTTGGTGCTCATCTCCATTTCTAAGCCGTAGAGCCGGCGTTGTCCGTAGACACCTCCAAGGTCATGTGGCTGGCATGACTGCATGCAATATATATAGAGAGGCAAAAATTATGTAGGCCAGGTGCCTGCTGTCAGGTCCTGCTGGGGCTGCATAATTTGCACCAAATGCCCAAGAAAGAAAATTGAATAAGATGGGGCTAATCTTCCCTTAAATATGTAGGTTTGCAGTTTGGGGTGACTCCTGGGTCCAATCCTTCAGACAGCGAGTGTATTTGCACAATCGATGCTAGCCAGAGAAATGCTCTGGATGACCTTGGGCAAGTCCTGCTCTCTCAGCCTCAGAGGCAGCAAAGCAAAATCCCCTTTGAACCAATCTTGCCAAGAAAAACCCATAATAGACTTACCTACAAGTCAAAAACAACATATAGGCACACAATAGTAAAGCAGTTTCCCCCATTCCTGGAGAGGTTTGATCTGTATCTAATACCATATTTACAACTACTTCTAATTGTAACATGATTAAAAGAGGCACAGAAAGAAGTTTGGTCCATATATTTACAGCCCATGTAGGTATCTGTGCCCAGCGCCTCTTTTTTCATTATATTCCTCAGACGATGCTGCTGGAGAAGCTCAGGGTGGCCAAGCGCCCTGCGAACGAGGCCACCTTCAACGTCTTCTACTACCTCCTGGCCTGTGCGGACAGTGCCCTTCGGTAAGGATGCCAGGAACAGTCCAGGCAGATATCTCCTCTTTTGAAGTTCTCAGATTTTCAAAAGGAATATCTTCTCTTCTTGGACATAGCCTGAGATGCTCGACATTGTGGTGAAGGGAGGCCTGGGTTCAAACCTTGCTTTATATCTTTCCTCTGGAGTGAGGAAAAACTGTCCTGCAAGCCAGTGTCCTAAGTGACGGAGCCATTGAAGAACCCAGTTTGTGTGTTTGCTGCAGTCTTCATGCTCCAATGATTCTTATAACCGCCTTTGTGCCTCTGGCTGTGTTTGGTCCAAGGGCCAAGTGGGTCTTTCTACCTTACTCTGCCTCTTCTTTTCCTTCCTTTCTCCCTCCCAGGACGGAGCTCCATTTGAACCACTTGGCTGAAAACAATGTCTTTGGGATTCTGCCTTTGTCAAAGGTAACTTGTGACATGGAAGGGTTGGGAAGCAGTGTTTGTGGGACTCCCCTTAGCCTCTGCGCCAGGCGTGCAGCCCTCTTGGCCCCTCCACAAATGGCGTTTATTGGGCTGCCGTAAAAAGTCATTCTGGTTTTTAAAAACCAAGGCCAACCGGTCGTATTTTTTATTTCCTTTCCGCTGTGGCTGTAGCCGGAGGAGAAGCAGAAGGCGGGCCAGCAGTTCAGCAAGCTCCAGGCGGCCATGAAAGTGATGGGCATCTCTGGCGAGGAGCAGAAGGCCTTCTGGCTCGTTTTGGGGGCCATTTATCACTTGGGGGCGGCCGGAGCCACCAAAGGTAACCAGCCAGGATGATTTAGTGCTCTGCCGCAGCAGTTCCTCTCTCTCTGCTGAGTTGAGACTTGCTTAGCTGAATAAAGGGTCTCTTTGGAAGGCGAGATAGCTTCCAAAGAATGATCTCCCCTATCCCTAAGTTAAGAAGACTTCTCTTTGATTCCAAGTCTCATCTCAATTTTCCTATGGCAGGCTTAGCCTTTGCTTATAATTCATCCACCTCTACATAATCCTGTATTTTGTCTGAATTTGTGGTTTTTCATTTAGCTGGTGATGATGGAAGTTGTAGTCCAACAACCTTATTTTCTCTGAAGTCACACCCAACTGCTAATAATAACAAAAACAACAACAACAACATTTCCCCTGAGGGGACTCAGGGTGGATTCTAGCATACACAAACACAAAGGCAAACATTCAATGCCTAGAAACATTCAGGTTATTTGGGGTCTTGATTCAGAAAATTGCATTGGATAGATCACATCAGCTCTAGTTCCTGCTACAGAACACATGCCATACAATAGTCGACATCTGCTTGTGCGGAGAAAACCATATTTAATAATCTAGAGCTGATGTGGTCTCTCCAATTCAATTTTCTGAATCAGCACCCCAAATAACCCCAGGAACAGGCCAAAAAATGAAGACACCAAGGTGCCACCGCTTCTAGGCACCACAGTTTACAAGTACAGTAGAGTCTCACTTATCCAACATAAACAGGCCGGCAGAACGTTGGATAAGCGAATATGTTGGATAATAAGGAGACATTAAGGAGAAGCCTATAAAACATCAAATTAGGTTATGATTTTACAAATTAAGCACAAAAACATCATGTTACACAACAAATTTGACAGATAAAGTAGTTAAATATGCAGTAATGCTGCATAGTAATTACTGTATTTCCGAATTTAACTAAAATATTGCAATGTATTGAAAACATTGACTACAAAAATGCGTTGGATAATCCAGAACGTTGGATAAGCGAATGTTGGATAAGTGAGACACTACTGTATATATACCGTACATACTCAAGTATGAGCCGACCCGAATATAAGCCGAGGCACCTAATTTTACCACAAAAAACTGGGAAAACATTGACTCCAGTATAAGCCAAGGGTGGTACATTTCAGAAATAAAAATAGGCACCAATAAAATTACATTAATTGAGGCATCAGTAGGCTAAATGTTTTTGAATATTTACATAAAGCTCTAAGATAAAAATGTCCAACTCTGATTAAATCATTATTCTCATCTTCTTCAATGTCAATGTGCTTATGTATCCTTTTAATAATAATAGAGTAAAATAATACATGTAATAATAATAATAATAATAATAATAAATAATACAGGAATATAATACAAGTAATAATAAATAGAGTAAAATAATAAATGCAATAATAATAATAATAATAAGATCAGAGTGAAATAATAGATGTATTATTAATAATAAAATAGAGTAAAATAAATGTAATAGTAGCAACAATAATAGAGAAAAATAATAAATGTAATAATACCAATAATAATAGAGAAAAATAATAAATATACCATATATTCTCGAGTATAAGCTCACTGAAATATAAGCCAACCAAGACCCTCACCCGAGTATAAGCCGAGGGAAGCTTTTTCAGTCTTAAAAAAAGGGCTGAAAAACTAGGCTTATACTCGAGTATATACAGTAATTATAAATCAGAGTAGACATAAAGGTAGAGAAAAACAATATATTATCGGTGGGAACCAATACTGTGTCTATAGGCTCTGTACCTATAGTGTTGGCATAGGTATAGATCTCATGCTTCATTTCTTGGCTGTTCCGTGGTCCTCGAAGAGGCCGGCAGTCAATAAAACCCAAATCAGCGAGTGAATTAAGGAGATGGCATAACATCCATCATAAAGCAGCATAAACAGAGGGGCTGCATAAACAGAATTAAAGAGGAAATTGGTAAGCGTTTAAGAAAGTCGTTTTCCCTCCAGCGTGGCTTCGAATCCCATGCAGTTTACAGGAAAAAAAGGCAATCTCAGCCGAGTCTTTCCCCCCAACTTGGAGTGTGTCGACTTGTCTCTTGTGTTGGTGTTTTTGCATTGGAAGGGGGTGGCGTTGTGCCTCCCTCCCTCTCTGCAGGCAGCTTTTGATGTATGTCTCGGCTGTGTTCTAACTCCCTCTTTCTTGTGTTTGCATGGTGCATGCTGTTCCCCTTGCAATGCAGACGGCAACGAAGGTATGGCTCCCTCCCTCCTTAAATAAACAAAACCCACCTCCTTTCTGTCTCACTCTACCTGTCTTTCCTCTCCACTACTTCACGCTCATGTTTGTGCCTCTGCGGCTAGTATTTCTGTCCCCGTTTGTAGCTCAACATGCCCTTTGCCAGCACTTCTAGACACTTAGAAGGGACACATGTAAAAGAGTATCTGCAAAGCTTGAAACACATTTTTAGTTTTTCCAATCTCTGTGTGTCTTAGAACAGTTTCTCTCCGTAGAGATGTTCAATATGTTGTCGAAGGCTTTCATGGCCGGAATCTCTGAGTTGCTTTGAGTTTTCCGCGCTGTCTGGCCATGTTCCAGAAGCATTCTCTTCAGACGTTTCACCCACATTTATGGCAGGCAATCTCAGAGGTTGTGCGGTCTGTTGTGAACTAGGCAAGTGGGGTTTATATATCTGTGGAATAATGCCCAGGGTGGGAGAAAAAACTCTTGTCTGTTGGAGGCAAGTGTCAATGTTGACATTAGCCAGCTAGATTAGCATTGAATAGCCTTTCAGCTTCAAAGGATATTGATATTACTACTGTTGTATAAACCTTTGTTTTAATTTCTGTTTTATCATCTTCTTGTGTTTTAAACTGTGTATGTTGTTAATGTATTTGCGCTGTTACTTTTGTAACATTGTGAGCCGCCCCGAGTCCCCATGGGGAGATGGTGGCGGGGTATAAATAAAGTTATTATTATTATTATTATTATTATTATTATTATTATTATTATTATTATTATTAAAGTCTGGCTGCTTTCTGCCTGGGGGAATCCTTTGTTGGGGTGTTAGCTGGCCCTGATTATTTTGCCCTGCCATAGATGTGGGCGAAACATCAGGAGAGAATGCTTCTGGAACATGACCATACGTTTCGGAAAACTCACAGCAACCCTTGACGCAAATAGTTTTTTTCAGACTTAAGAGCTATTCTGGGTGTTGTAAATCCAACTCCCACCAAAACATTCCAGGCTATTTATCCTGGATTGGTTTCTTCTGATACAAGTGTGGCCTAACGGTTCCAAACTGTATGAGAGCCTATAATCCAGTCGCTTGCTGGAATTCGTGCTGCGTGGCTGCTCAGTTTTCTCTTGCTTTTTGTGCTCTCTCTTCTGGAGCTGAAGGCAGCCATGTATTGGTTTAATCACCTCGATTCTTCTTGGTGCTCCTTCATGACACTCCCAGGTTCAGTGTTGTTGTCAATTGTAAGAGAGTTCCACCTTTGTTGGAAGGAAAACCCTCCAAGGCCTTGTTAAAATTCCCCCTGTCGCAGCAAAATCCGGCACCTTCAAAGCTGAAAAACATATTCAGGGGCAGTGGAATTCAACAGAATCCACAGAAAGCTGTCACTGTGCTGTAATGGAGACAAATCATACCCCGTGCTCCCTCCGATATCCCTTTCTTCCTTGTCTTTTTGTTCTCTATGGCGTCTCCGCAACCCGTGCACACACAGCGTGGCTTGCCTTCCCGTCGGGGCCCCCGTTTCCCCCCTCGCAATGGCTCATTGCCATGATTAGCCTGACGGAGGAGGCATTAAGCTGTTGACCTCCAATCTTCTCTCATCAGATTCCTTAAATACATTTTCATTATGTCTCCCTGCCACCTCCTGGTCTCCTTTCCCTCCTTGTCTCTTTCCCTCCTCTTTATTGCTGCACGTTGTGAAAAATTACAAGGGGATCCTGCTACACTGAAATGAAATTTCCCCCTTGTTCCTCTGCTCCTTGGGGAGGGGGTTGTTGTGTCCCCATTCAGGGGACAGGGAGGTCCTGCCTTGACAAGGGAGGGATGCTGAACCTGCTCCAGAAATGCCTGCCTCCCCCTTTCAGTGACATGGCAGTCCTTTATCCTCTCTTCTCTTTGCAGCCGGGAGGAAGCAATTTGCACGCCACGAATGGGCGCAGAAGGCGGCCTACCTGCTGGGCTGCACCTTGGAAGAGCTCTCCTCCGCCATCTTCAAGCACCAGCCCAAAGGAACCCTTCAGAGGTCCACCTCCTTCCGCCAGGGACCCGACGACGCGGCAATGGCGGATGGCTCAGGTATGATAGGAAACAGACAGGCCCTGCATGACCCTTGCCTACTTCCCAGTCCAATCGTTCTTTCCTCCTTAAATAAAAGAGTTGTAGTTGTGGGTGAACTACAACTCCCAGAAAGGAAAGTCAGTTCCCTCCAAAACCCTTCAGAAATCAAATTTTGGCATATCAGGAATGTGTGCCAAGTGTAGCCCAGATCCATCGTTGTTTGGGTTCATATAAACCTTCCTTGCTTAGTTTCTCCATACCTCACAACCTCTGAGGATGCCTGCCATAGATGTGGGCGAAACGTCAGGAGAGAATACTTCTGGAACATGGCCAGACAGCCCGGAAAACAGACAACAACCCCGAAGATATTTTCACTTTTATTATGTGTATAGATAACGACAACCTACATGCTACTCCCATTGAATTAACCACCACCCTAATTGCAGTAGATAAACCCTTTTACATTTGGTTAGACCAGAGGTATTAACTCTACCATCACTTAGAATATGTTAGGTAATTTTTGGCCATGACAGTTTATTTCTTCCTTGGAAACTTGGGTCATTTTTTAAAGCACAGTGTTTTGTTTTTCTCCACCCAAAGGAGTCTTTTTAATGCTGCTCTGCCTCTTCACTGACTTGTTCTCTGTCTTTATCCACCTCCAGGTCCAAAGGCATCGGCCTTGGAGTGCTTGGAGGCCCTAGCCTGTGGCTTGTACTCCGAACTCTTCACACTGCTCATTTCCCTCCTGAACAGGTAGCCTTGGGAAGCAGAGTCTCCAATAGGTTTTTTGGGGAAAGGTGAAAATAGGTGGTGAGGCATACCATTAGTGCGATAAAACAAAAGCAGTTGAAAAACAGTGTAACTAGAGAACAGTTCTCCAGTACTCTTTCTTTAATAGCATTTGTCTCTGTGGGATTAAAAATGTCATCACAGAGAGGGCCCTTTCTAGTCCCTCTGGGAAGAAAATACTGACGGAGTTTCTCCGGTTTAATTTGGCATGATGTCAGTTGTAGTTAATCCACAACCTTATGCATTTTGTACAATTAAAAACTGACTTTTTAAAATAACCCAGGCAACGCTGGGTACCCAGGATAGTATATATTTAGGTTTGTGTGTATATATTTATGGCACAATGTGTTAAAGCACTGAGCTGCTGAACTTGTGGACCAAAAGGTCCCAGGTTCAAATCTCGAGAGTGGAATGAGCACCCGCTGTTAGCCCCAGCTCTTGCCAACCTAGCAGTTCGAAAACATGCAAATGCAAGTAGATCAATAGGTACCGCTCCAGCGGGAAGGTACAGACGCTCCATGCAGTCATACCAATGGCCACATGACCTTGGAGGTGTCTACGGACAATGCCGGCTCTTCGGCTTAGAAATGGAGATGAGCACCAACCCCCAGAGTCGGTCACGACTGGACTTAACGTCAGGGGAAACATTTACCTTTACCTTAGTTTTTAAATATCTTAATAACAAAGCTTGTAAACATTTCTATTTTAATTAAAGAGTACTGACAGGTCAATTATCTAAAGTCTCTTGAATGTATACAAATCTTACAAAGTGTATCTATGTACTGTTAATGCTATTTTTAGTCAACAAATTCAATTTCTCTCCTGTTGTGGAGGCCTAGCTCTCCCCTGATTCTCTCACTCGCCGTCTCTCTCCTTCCTGCCAGAGCCTTGAAATCCAGCCAGCGCTCCTTGTGTTCCATGATGATCGTGGACACCCCGGGCTTCCAGAACCCAGAGATGGCTGGCCAGAGCCGCGGGGCCACCTTTGAGGAGCTGTGCCACAACTATGCCCAGGAGCGGCTGCAGACTCTCTTCCACGAACGCACTTTTGTGCAGGAGCTGGAGCGCTACAAGGAGGTAGGGTCAGGGACGCTGGGTAGAAGTTGATGTCAGTCCCAGCTCCGATGCAGCCATGACGCCTGAGTCTCTTCATGGAAAAGGAGAGGGCCCAGGTAGGGCCTAGGGACCCCTCTTCGCTCCTCGGCTAATCCCTTTCTTGCGCTGCCTTCTAATTGAGACCCTGTAGAGTGCAGCTGATTCAGACCTCCACTTTAGATCTCCTGATTTAACCCCAAATTAGTTATTTCTCATCTGTTCTCTCCTAGAAAGCAGGGGTTTTCATGGACAGGGGCAATTACACTATGTAACATGATTTTTGTGGGTGGGTTATAAATGTCATTTCCTAATTCTGTCATAAAAACATAAAAAGTGTACTGGACAGAGCAACTTTGTTGTTGTGGGAGGGATATCCTTCAGCACATTTTGCTGGAGTTTTTCAATGAATGTGTTGTTGAAGACTTTCATGAACGGAATCACTGGGTTGTTGTGTGTTTTCCGGGCTGTATGGCCGTGTTCCAGAAGCATTCTCTCCTGATGTTTCACCTACATCTACGGCAGGCATCCTCAGAGGTTGTGAGGTCTGTTGGAAACTAGGCAAGTGGGGTTTTTTTTCATGAACAAACAACTACCATGTCAGGCTACACAGAGAAGCCATTTAAATCCACAAGCATGTGGACAATTTGAACAGAAAGGAGGGAACCATGAAAATGAACAAAATCTGGCAAACAATATTTAAAAAGAGTTGTTGTATGTTTTCCGAGCTGTATGGCCATCTTCTAGAAGTATTCTCTCCTGATGTTTCGCCCACATGTATGGCAGACATCCTCAGAGGTTGTGAGGTATGGAGAATCTCAGCAAGGAAGGTTTATATGTATCGGTAGGAAGTCCAGGGTGAGGGAAGAACTCTTATCAGTTGGAGGCCAGCGTGAATGTATTTAAAAACTCTAAAATCAGGACAGTAAATAAAGAACAAGGCAAGTGGGGTTTATATGTCTGTGGAAAGTCCAGGGTGGGCCAGTTAAAACCTCCCAGTCAGGAAGTAGCCAGGCTTTGAAGCTGCAAGGCCATTCAGTGCTAACCAAGGTGGCCAGTTGCAACTTTCACACTTGCTTTAAACAGACAAGAGATCTTTCTCTCACCCTGGACATCATTCCACAGATATATCAGCCCCACCTGCCTCGTTTTCAACAGACCTCACAACCTGCCGTAGATGTGGGCAAAGCGTCAGGAGAGAATGCTTCTGGAACATGGCCATTCAGCAACCCAATGATTCCGGCCTTGAAAGCCTTCGACAAAACAAAGAAGAAAAGAGATTCTACCTAAACACATTACGGAGATAGAGCAGAAAGGCTTTCTTTGAAGTGGCAGGCCGTCCTTTCTTGGAGGCCAAGGTTGGGTGGACATCTTTAAAGTGGCAGAATTGGGTCAGACTAGATAGCCTTTACCAAGGATGCCCCCCTCCCCAGTTCCTTTGCACTCTCTTTGGAGCACAAAACCCATTTTCATCTGGGAATGTACACAGTTTTCAGCACTTCATTTCTGTCCCCAGGGTTATCCAAGGAAGCCTCTGCTGCCGTGTGACTCTAGATTGTCTTTCAACTAATGCACTGACTGTGATCTTTTTCTTATTTTCTCCCCCACCCCAATATCATGTCTCTCCCCCTCTCCCCCTGTTCTTCTTTCTCTGGGTGCCTTTAACTGGAATCTGTAGCCAAACGGGCCACTAATCGCTCCTCCTCTGTCCGTCCTCTCTAGGAAAACATAGACCTTTCCTTAGATGCCTTAGAGCCCAGTACATCTGGTTCTGTAGCCACAGTAGACCAAGCGTCACACCAGGCTCTGGTAAGCTGCATGGAAGGGGAGCGGGTGGGAGGACCCTCGATCGCCACGTCGGTCTGTTCTTCACTCTCCATCCCATCGTCCCCCAATTCCTTTGCATCCGCTGCTGCCCTGCCTGCTGCCCAGGTGCTTGGCCGTGGGGTGCATTTTTCGGGTGGGTCGGGCAGGTGGGTCTGTTGAAGGCTTGGGTTGCTTTGGGTGCAAAACGCCAGACCTTGGAAGCATAAGTTTTTGGGAATGCAATCTCCAGAATCTCCTAAGTGCTGGGAAGGTAGAAACTGACCTTGTTGAAGAGTTTTGAGGAAGCTCAAGGCTTGGGAGGAACAAACTTGGGCCAAGCTCATTATATCTTTATTTTATTTGCAGAATTTATATTCTGCTCTTCTCACCCTGAAGGGGACTCAAAGTGTATCACAGAACATACATATACGGCAAACATCCAATGCCGTTTTAGATACTGACAAGACAGACAATTGTACATAGACAGATACATATAGTAGAGTCTCACTTATCCAAGATAAACGGGCCGGCAGAACCTTGGATAAATGAAAATCTTGGACAATAAGGAGAGATTAAGAAAAAAGCCTATTAAACATAAAATTACATTATGATTTTACAAATTAAGCACCAAAACATCATGTTTTACAAGAAATTGACAGAAAAAGCAGTTCAGTACACAGTAATGTTATGTAGTAATTACTGTATTTACGAATTTAGCACCAAATCATTGCAACATTGACTACAAAAACAATGACTACTAAAAGGCAGATTGCCATGGATAATACAGAACCTTGGATAAGTGAGACTCTACTGTAGTAATGATAATAATAAAACTTTATTTGTATTCCGCCCTATCTCCCCGAGATACATACTGTATATGTGTGTGTGTGTGTATAGGCTTTTCTCATCTTTGGCATCTTGGAGACTTGTGCTCGGTTCCGGCTATGGCGGGGGATGCTGTCGCTCCATCTCCCTGTCGAAGAGCTTTGTTCATAAACTTCCTCCTTGATCAAATTGCCAGCATTTTTCTGGCATTTCCTTATGGGTGCCTTAAAATATCTCCCCGTTTTTAGGCAGTACCTATTTATCTATTCACATTTTGCTTTCACACTGCTCAGTAGGTGGGAGCTTGATTAAAAGCCAGGAGCTCACCCTGATCCGGGCTTCGAACTGTCAACCTCTTGACTGACAAGATTTACTACAGCTGGTGGTTAAACTACTGCATAGTTTAAACTCAGGTGATGGATGAGACTGGAACAGGTGCCTTGGTTTTACCGTATTTTTTTTTTCGTGTCAGGAGCAACTTGTGTCGCTTCTGGAGTGAGAGAATTGGCCGTCTGCAAGGACGTTGCTATATTGCATTGAAACAAGGTCGCCTTTGCTTCCCTTCTGTTCAACTGGGAGGTTGAACCAAAGACTTGGAAGGCATTAAGGTCTTTGGAGCGATGGGATTCTTCCAAGAAGGTTCCAATGGTTTTCCCAAAATGCAAACTGCCCCAGTTTGGCCACCTGGAGCTACAGAGAAGGCCCAGTCTGCACCTGGGCTGCACTGGGGAGGGCTAGAAGAGAATCCGGAGCGGCTGGCAGGGTCTCCCCTTCCGAGGGAGCCATGCCCCGGCCGAGCGATCGTTTACCCTTCCAATTAGGCGTCTCTAATGAGGAGCGAGGGCTCCAGCTTCAGGTGGGGAGGCGGCTGTCGGGGACGGTTAGGCCTTTGCTCAGATCTGCGCAGTTCTTGCCTGATGAACAGGGATAGCAGCTGCAGCGAGGGAGGCACCTACGTGCGTAAAAGGCAAAGGTGGGGAGAAGGGAGAGCCGCAGCTCTGTGCTTTGGGTGCCCAACGTGCCCAGCTCTGCTATGCTGGAATTACGAGGTAAACAGTCCTTATTGGTGCTATTATTCTGGAAACATGGCAAGGAGGATTCTGCTGAACACATCAAAGGGGGCCAGTTGTGTGTGTGTATGAGAGAGAGGCTTTGAATGCTTTCCCATCTCTTGTGTTGGTCTGGAAAAGAATCCCCCCTCCTCCACTCTTCTCTGAGGAAATAGAATCCAGAGAGCTGATAATGGGTTATAAAATGCTAATATGCCCTAATGGATGTGCATTTTCCAAATGTGTTTGCCTAGTGCTCAGCAGAGAGTCAGGGTCCTGCGATGTGGCAAGGATCTCTCTTTCTCAGACACACAAAATAATGCACAGGCGCCATAGGGCCTCAAAGGGTCTGGGTTTCCGAAGGTTGGGGTCAGAAGTGGGCAAAGCCTCCAAGGTGGCTGGCAAAGTGCCAATTGACTCATGCAATTGCAATATGGAGCAGGGGCCCTTGTAAGATTTAACACACCAAAAGACCTCTACGTTCCGAAACCACAAGTATAATAAAAGGCGGGATCGATGACAATAATAATAACGCATTGCTGCCCATTACTGGATGAAAAGCAGGCTATAAGTAGGTGACAATAATAGTAGCAGCGGTAATAGTAAGAATAAAATATCCATTCTTCCGCACTGGAAACAGATATTTCGATGTGCTTTCCCCAACTGGCTGGCCTTTAGGTGTGTTGGACTAGCAAAAATGGTTTTATTTTTTGCTCTTAGGGGCCTTTACAGCCGTCTGTGCAATTTGTGGGAGTTGAAAACAAGCCTGAAGAACAGCAGAAGGGAGCTTTGCCAAGGGGGAGCTGATTTTATGTATTTTGGAAGGAAAGAAGAAGGGTTTAGAGAGAAGTCGCTGCCTCCACCCCCATCAGCACCACCACCACGGCCGTTGCTGTGCTGCGCTGAGCGACTGTCACCCTCGCAGCCCATAATTTTCCTTTTCCATTAGGGTCCAGACCCATAAAGGAGCGGGGAGGCGGTGAGGCTTGAAGGGCCCGCCTGCCGCTTGTCATTCTAATGGCGGGGGCCCTGTTAGTGCTGCACCAAGGCGGCTCTGGCGGGGATGGTTTCTGACAGTTTGTGCGGCAAAGGGAAGCAGAGTCACCGAAGCAATATCGCTCTCAGGGTTGTTGTCTGTTTTCCGGACTGTATGGCCATGTTCCAGAAGTATTCTCTCCTACCGTTTCGCCCACATCTATGGCAGACATCCTGCCATAGATGTGGGCGAAACGTCAGGAGAGAATGCTTCTGGAACATGGCCATACAGCCCGGAAAACATACAATAACCCTGTGATCTGGGCTATGAAAGCCTTCGACAACACAATATCGCTCTCCCTTGTCCCTCTGACTCCTTGCAAAGGCAAGGGGCTGCCTGATCTCTTAACCTCCTCATGTGCAGTATATCTTTGTTGACTCCTGCGAAACATAATAATAATAATAATAATAATAATAATAATAATAATATATTTAACCCGCCCTCTGTCCCTGAAGGGTGGTTTACACATACAAAAGGTAAATATTCAATGCCGTATACAATCATAAAAACAGAAGCAAATATGCTTAAAATATAACATGATAAAATAAAGATAATAATTAAAAGCTCATATAAAATAAGCTCTATGGGAGAGATGACGTTTGGGTCTCCTAAATTGCAATAACCAAAATTACAATTGCAATGCCCCTCCCCAATAATAGGATAGGTAAAGGTATAGGTTTCCCCTGACGTTATGTCCAGTCGTGTCCGACTCTGGGGGTTGGGGCTCATCACCATTTCTAACCCGAATAGCTGGCGTTGTCCGTAGACACCTCCAAGGTCATGTGGCCAGCATGACTGCATGGAGCGCTGTTACCTTCCCGCTATAGCAGTACCTATTGATCTACTCACATTTGCATGTTTTCAAACTGCTAGGTTGGCAGAAGCTGGGGCTAACAGCGGGCGCTCATTCCACTCCCTGGATTTGAACCTGAAACCTTTTGGTCCGCAAGCTCAGCAGCTCAGCGCTTTAACTCACTGCACTGTTGGAGGCTCCATAATAATAAGATAGCAGCAATCTATTTACCTAGTAACTTGTGCTCCCCCCCAATGGATATCCCTGTCTTGGGAGATTGGGCTACAGTTCCCATCGATCTCCAAAGCAACACAGTCAAGGGGCTGAGAGTTAGAGAGTTAGAGTTCAACAGTATCTATATTATCTATAGATCAGGGACCACTTTGACCAGGGACCACTCTCCAACATTCGTACCAAAAGGGTTACGAATCAGTTTTTGGTCAACGTTAGATTCGGTTTGGTTATCTGGGGTGCTGATTCAGAAAATCAGCTCTAGTTTCTGATCTAGAACATATGCCATCCAGTAGTCACCATCTGCTTGCCCACAGAAAACCATATTTAATAATCTAGAGCTGATGTGGTCTTCTGGAGACAGGGCCAGAGGAATAGAGACCTGGAATTTAGGGTTTGGCTTCTCTTGGGACCGAAAGAAGTAGCAAAGCTGGGAGACAGACCCGGTCCCCCAAAGAGGCGCAGTCTTGTGAACCTTCCAAAGGGAAAGGCCAAGGCCCCTTGGAAGGGAAAGCTAACCGAACCCTTTGTGCCTCTCTCCATCTTTGTGAGTGCGTTCACACAGATCTGCCGCTCCTCTAGATTGCTCCCTGCTGAGTTGCGGGGAGTAATTTCGCCTGCTTAAGCCTCCAGATTGAATTTCTACCGAGTAAACGTCGTGCGGTGGAACATTTTACTAGACAATATATGTTTCTCCTGTCTCTGGTATTAAGTATTGATTCTTCCCGGGCGAAAGGGATCGTTTCTGAGCCGGTCCTGGCTGTCGCTCGCTTACTCGCGCTTCGAAGAGAGGAGACACGGCAACAATGGGGCATGTAGTTCCGTCCCTTGGCATTGCTGGGCCCCTCTCAAGCATGGCGCATGCCCTCACCTTGCCTTTCCCTGTCTCCCCAATGCACCCGGGGTTTCTTAGCTCAACTGCAGGCTCCGTTATCCCCATAACTATAAGGCGTCCTTGTTGCAGGTCCGTACTCTCGCTCGGACTGATGAAGCCAGGGGCTTATTATGGCTCCTGGAAGAGGAATCTCTTCAGCCTGGTGGCAACGAAGACACTCTTCTGGACCGACTGTTCACCTACTATGGCCCTCAGGATGGAGACAAAAAAGGTAACGGAGATAAGAGAAGAATAGGGTAAAGGTAAATGTTATCCCCTAACTTTAAGTCCAGTCGTGACCGACTCTGGGGGTTGGTGCTCATCTTCATTTCTAAGCCGAAGAGCCGGCGTTGTCCATAGACACCTCCAAGGTCATGTGGCCGGCATGACTTCATGGAATGCCGTTACCTTCCCGCCAGAGCAGTACCTATTGATCTACTCACATTGGCATGTTTTCGAACTGCTAGGTTGGCAGGAGCTGGGGCTAACAGCGGGCGCTCATTCCACTCCCGGGATTTGAACCTGGGACCTTTTGGTCTGCAAGTTCAGCAGCTCAGCGCTTTAACACACTTTGCCACCGGGGCTCCTAAGAGAAGAATACAGATTTATGGTGCTTTCACAGTGTTGAATAAAGAGAAGAATACAGAGTCTTTATTTATTTATTTATTTATTTTATTTACAGTATATATATTCCGCCCTTCTCACCCCGAAGGGGACTCAGGGCAAAGCACATTACACATATAAGGCAAACATTCAATGCCTTTAACATAGAAGAAAGACAAGACAAAAATAGGCTCCGAGCTGGCCTCGAACTCATGACCTCTTGGTCAGAGTGATTTGTTGCAGCTGGCTGCAGCTGGCTGCTCACCAGCCTGCGCCACAGCCCGGCCTTTATTCAACACCATGAAAGCACCATAACTATTAGATCTGGGAAGCTCAGCAATGGCAGGCCTTGGATGCGGAATCACAAGAAATATCAGGTGCTATAGGTGATATGTTGGAGGAAGGAATTGGCCAAACCACCTCTGAGCATTCCTTGCCTAAGAAAACCCTCTGAAATGCATTCATGGACTCACTGTAACTTGACAGGTGACTTGAGAACACATCCTTTGTAATGTAAATGAGTCCAAATGAGAATGATACATTCAAACTAGGAATAGAAATACTGTGTGCCATTGTCCCCATTTCCCAGCGAAGATCCTGAGAGAACTGCATCGCCGTGAGGCAGCCACACGTATTTTTTTGTGCTTCAGCAAGTATTTGTTAGTGCAAAAGCATACATGGCTTGGCTGCCGAGAATACATGGCTTTGCACAGGAAGCATTGGCTCCTATGTAGAAATTCCCCTGGTATTGGTGTGCGGCAAACACATTCACCTTCCTAGAAAAAACCGCACGTATTTTCTGCGCAAAGTAATTGCCCGCGCCGTGTCCCAAAGCACGGTTTAGCACTTTGGAAGGACACAAAAATCTTTCTCATCTGGCAGAAAGTATATTAGAGGTATTGTTTGTTCTTGGCTGCAGAGGTGAATAACGCGAACATCCACAGACCTGGCAGGCAACAAATAAAGATGCTCTCCCTCTAGATTTCAGTGCCAGGTTTCGAGACAAATGCAGGGCTTGAGACAAAAATAAAATACATTAATAACAAGTAAATAAGATTAAGTAACAATAAAGGTAATGATGTGGATGGATGGAGAGATAGAGAGATAGATGATAAATGGATGATAGATGATAGGCGGATGGATGGATGGATGATAGATGACATAGGCAAATGGATGGATAGATGAAAGATACTGTGTTTCCCCGAAAATAAGACAGTGTCATATTAATTTTTGCTCCCAAAGATGTGCTAGGTCTTATTTTCAGGGGATGTCTTATTTTTCCATGAAGAAGAATTCACATTTATTGTTCAACAAAAAAAAAAGAATATTATATACAGTACAGTAGTTGTCATCATTAACCAGCATAACCAGACAAACTGTGAATCCTATCAAGAATTTCTTGTTACTACTGTACCAATATTTCCATTTACAACACTCTATGGTACATACATTTACCGATCCTGCATGCTCTGGTGTTCTGTTCGTTGGGCATGCTTCCAAACAAAAACTTTGCTAGGTCTTACTTTCAGGGGAGGCCTTAGATTTAGCAATTCAGCAAAACCTCTACTAGGTCTTATTTTCTGGGGATGTCTTATTTTAGGGGAAACAGGGTAGATAGATAGATAGATAGATAGATAGATAGATAGATAGATAGATAGATAGGACAGATAGATAGCTCTACCAGTGGCTGTTCTAACAGGCCATGAAAAGGCTAGTGCAGGAAAATTGGAGGTGTTGTCCACTTTATGCTTCCTCCATCTTCCTCCCACAGGCCACGATCCGCTGCTCCGGAGCACCAAGCCCCGGCACTTCTTCCTGGGCCACAGCTACGGCACCAATTGGGTGGAGTATGACACCACGGGCTGGCTGAGCTACGTCCGGCAGAACCCAGCCTCCCAGAACGCCTCGGCCCTCCTGCAGGACTCCCAGAAGTAAGCCGTGGGCAGCAGTCGCCCCAGATTCCCTTTGGGGATGAGGCATGGGCTGACCGTGTTCCTTTTCTCCCTCTCAGGAAAATCATCAGCAATCTCTTTGCGGGACGGGCGGGAAATGCCATGGTCTTGTCAGGCTCCATTGCCGGCCTCGAGGGAGGCTCTCAGCTGGCTCTGCGCCGGGCTACCAGCATGCGGAAGACCTTCACCACGGGGGTGGCAGCTGTGAAGAAGAAGTCCCTCTGCATCCAGATCAAGCTGCAAGTGGTGAGTCTCTGCGTATGTGCAGTCCCAAACCCACAACTCTGCTTCTTCCTGGCCTTACCTGGACTCAGTGCCTTTTCGCTGCCCCTCAGGATGCCCTGGTCGACACCTTGAAGAAGTCCAAGCTCCACTTCGTACACTGCTTCCTGCCCAAAGTGGATGGCTGGAGTAGTGGTGATGCTCGGGGCCCCGGAGCACGGCGGGTGAGCACCAGCGAGCTGGACCTTCATGGCGAACACTGTGAGGCTGGCCTTATGCAGCTGGATGTCCCGCTCCTGAGGGCCCAGATCAGAGGTTCCCGCCTCCTGGATGCCCTCCGGATGTACCGCCAAGGTTGGTATTACCCCTCTTGTACTATTGGATAAACACAGATGTCTATTCTAAACAATGTAATGAGTTATACAAAACACAATAATGCTTCAAAACATAAGTAGTACACAATATATATATTGGAGCATCATATACATATTACATTCACAGAATTAATGCTCAGTCCTTTGGTATATAACCCAAAAGTATCTAACTCAGTATTATAAATCAAACAAAATGATATAAGTCTCTGAAGTCCTAAAAGGATTAGATTGGCCTAAAGGCAAACCGATTCAGAGTCCCTGCAGTTCTGGAAGGATTCCTCAGGACTCCACAGGTTTTGAAACAATAGTAAAGCCAAGGAGACAACCATTATTGTGTTTTGTATAGCTCATTACATTGTTACCCCTCTTGTAGCCAGGGAGCCATGTTTGCCCGTGATGAATTGGTCCTGGAGGTTATAGCTTATCCTTTATGTCATACAAGCTTGGGTACCCAGCGTTGCCCAGGTTATTTGAATAAGTCATTTTTAATTGCACAAAATGCATAAGGTTGTGGGTGAACTACAACTGATATCACACCATGTTAACCCCTGACACTCCATCAGTATTTAAAGTTTGTTATGTTGGGCAAGTTTGCTCTAAATGCATCATCGGTAGGGTTCATTGTACTCTCTGGCTGTAGGGTAAACTACAGCTCCCACTATGGTGAGTTAGTCCCCTCAAAGCTCTCTAGTAGGTTGAGTTAGTCATTGGGGTTCTGAGTGCCAGGTTTGGTCCAGGTCCATCATTGGTGGAGGTCATAGTTTCTCTGATTGTGGGTGAACTACAGCTCCCAGAAAGGAAGGTCAGTTCCCCCCAAACTCTAGTCGGGTCTGTGTGCCAAGTTTGGCCCAGATCCATCGGTGTTTGGGTTCACAGTGCTCTCTGGGTGTAGATGAACTACAACTCTTCCAACTTCCATAGTAGTAGTAAATAGTAAGGCATTTCTTTGCCATCAGGCATTTTGGGGGAGAACGCGGGGCAGGCTGCTGGGGAGGCTGTGCATGGCATTTTGCGGGGATGGCGAGTTTTTAAATGGAATTTTAACTGTGTTTAATTTTATATCCACACACGAATAATTAATTGTTTTTAAATGTGTTGGTTTTGTCTGAAATTGTTATTAGATTGTGTGGATGATAGCTACCATGAGTCCCTATGGGGAGAAAAGCAGGATATAAATAAAGTTGATAATAGTAACAATAACAACACAATAACATTCCTTTTCTAGGTTGTAGCAGTTTTCCTGATTCCTGATACTTTAGTCTCCTCTTGTCTGATACTTTAGTCTCCTCTTTCCTCCCCATGAAGTGATTCCAACCAATCAGGGTTGACGTTGCCCTAATACTAACTAGCCAATTAGTTTGGGATAAAAAGGTAAAGGTTTCCCCTGACATTAAGTCCAGTCATGTCTGACTCTGGGAGTTCTATGATTCTAAGAGCCGGCATTGTCCGTAGACACCTCCAAGGTCATGTGGCCGGCATGACTGCATGAAGCGCCGTTACCTTCCCGCCGGAGCGGTACCTATTGATCTACTCACATTGGCATGTTTTCGAACTGCTAAGTTGGCAGGAGCTGGGGCTAACAGTGGGTGCTTATTCCGCTCCCGGGATTTGAACCTGGGACCTTTCGGTCTGCAAGTTCAGTCAGGGTTTGCGGAAAGGTGGCATCTTCCCTCCCTTCTGAACTTGGCTATCGTTTCCTATTTTCTGCCGTCTTCCTCACTCCCCCTCCCCGGTCCCCCAACTAAGCACACTTCTGTATTCATCCTTCCGAAAGATGCACAGTGGAATTGGTGTTTATTATTTCAAAACCAGGTTGTTAGTGCTCTGAAGCCCGATCGATGGGCTGCGCAGGGCTCGGGATCAATGGCCCGCAGGGGGGAGGGACGAGAGAGAGGAGGCCCCCTCCGGTCGATGGTGCTGATGATTAATTAAGACCTGAAGAATCAACACTGCTATCTCTGCCCATAAATTTAATTGTAGTCCATCCACAGTCAATACAGGCAGAGAGGCCCGGCTCGGCTCACTCGGCTCCCGTCTGCCTGCCAAGCGCAGGAGCGCAGGCCCACAGCTTCGTGTGGATGTCTGGCTTGGCCTTATTAAACATCCCTTGACAATTTTGGAGAGAGCCCCACCACCAAAGATGGCTTTGAGGCACCAAGCGCTGTCTTGCGGATTTGTCCTTTCAACACAGTGGTCCCCCTACAATTGGCCTCAGCCAAGTTATTCCACTGCCTTCCCGGGAAAGCCTTCCACCCCGTCTCCCTCCTTGTTGGCCATATTTGGAGTTTCAGCTTTGTCCAAAGCAGGGAGAAGGCGGTTTACCCCCATCTGTCTCCTGGGAAGTTAACAGCAGGCTGATAAGGATCGTACTTTGGCTTTTAAAACCTAACTCTTTCCAGTTGCCCATTGCCAGTGTTGCATTGTTGTTAAGCATCAACTATCACATAAGAGGGTTTGTGTTGTCGAAGGCTCTCATGGCCAGAATCACTGGGTTGCTGTGAGCTTTGATTTTTTCTTCTTTGAAAAATAACATATCTTGTGTACTTACAAACCTCTTGTATTAATTCACCATACAGGCACATTTCTTCTTTAAAGAATAGGATGTAGTTCTGGGTGTTGAGTACACAAGGTATCATTCTTAATCAATAGTCCATAGTCTTTAGATATAATTGTACTCACTCAATAATAATAATAATAATAATAATAATAATAATAATAATAATAATAATAATAATAATAACTTGCAGACTGTGCAAGGAAGCTGATGAAACCATCTGTCACATCCTCAGCTGCTGTAAGAAAATCGCACAGACTGACTACAAACAGAGGCACAACTATGTGGCCCAAATGATTCATCCCCACTCCCTCCCTTGAGACTGCCCCAGAGGATCTTGTGGGATTAGTTGGGCTTCAGTAGTTACTTGTATGTGGTCTTTAGCCTAGATTTTAAATTGGTAAATAATTCAATTTTATAATGGTTTTTAAAAATTTTATTATAATTTTATTATTATTAATGAAGTCTAACATGGATGTACAGAACTGGGTACCCCTGTTACGAGCTGGTCATTGACCGTAATAAAAGTTTACTTACTTACTCATTGGAACTTATGCCTCAAGTACCACCTCCCAGCAGTAAAGAACTCGTGGGATCACAAACCTGCAAAAGTATTGGAAAATGAGCATGCAAAGATACTGTGGGACTTCCAAATCCAGACTGACAAAGTTCTGGAACACAACACACCAGACATCACAGTTGTGGAAAAGAACAAGGTTTGGATCATTGATGTCGCCATCCCAGGTGACAGTCACATTGACGAAAAACAACAGGAAAAACTCAGCTGCTATCAGGACCTCAAGATTTAACTTCAAAGACTCCGGCAGAAACCAGTGCAGGTAGTCCCGGTGGTGTTGGGCACACTGGGTGCCGTGCCAAAAGATCTCAGCTGGCATTTGGAAACAATAAACATTGACAAAGTTATGATCTGCCAACTGCAAAAGGCCACCCTACTGGGATCTGCTCGCATCATCCGAAAATACATCACACAGTCCTAGACACTTGGGAAGTGTTCAACTTGTGATTTTGTGAAACGAAATCCAGCATATCTATCTTGTTTGCTGTGTCATACAACGTTGTTGTGTCAATAATAATAATAATAATAATAATAATAATAATAATAACAACTTTATTTTTATATCCTGAAGGGGCTTGGGGTGGCTAACATGGGGCCAAGCCCAGATAATTACAATAAAACAACTTAAAATACATTGAAGAGACAAGAAAACCTCCAATAAAATGCTTATACAATAACAGAGTAAAACAAAACATAGTAACAAGTCCACAAGTCATACTCTACTGAAGTCTGAAGGGCAACATGCATCCGCCTCCACTGAGGTCTGATGCAAACATGCATTCACCTCCACTGAGATGTTGAGCAGACAGAATACAAAATGGAGTCTTGAGTCTGAACATGCTTAGTACAATCACATGCCTATAGTCCCTCCCACACCAAAGAGGTATAGTCAAACTGGCAAATCAACATATGCATAAAATACAGGATAACAAATAAATAGTGAAAGACTTGGGAGGTTGCTATTTCCAACGGGCCTTTTGGGTGGCATGGATGTAGGCAGTTCTCTCTGTTGGGATGCATTTAGACCTCATTCTTCTATTTATATCTCCTTCTAAGTAATGGCTGCCCTTTTTATGTCCTCTTCTCTATGTGCCGTTGCAGGTTACCCCGACCACATGGTCTTTGCCGAGTTTCGGCGGCGCTTCGATGTCTTGGCCCCTCACCTCACCAAGAAGCACGGGCGCAACTACATTGTCACGGACGAGAAGCGGGTACGAAGGGTCTCTATATGCCTATCTGTATTTTATAAGTGTTTTTATGAATGTCTGGTGTAATTTAACAACTTTTTAATTGATTCACAATGTATTGTACAATTTTATATATGTGTTTTATTGTAAGCCGCTCTGAGTCCCCTATTGGGTGAGAAGGGCGGGATATAAATATTGTAATAAATAATAAATAAATATATCTGGTGTGATGAAGGGGGGGTTAGGAGGTGGGGATAATGGGAAGAGGAGGGAGAAACTGGGACATTTTAAACACTGCTGGGAAAGTGGGAAGGCTGAGGATTGATGGGGACAATAGGGGGGAGTCAGGTCACCTTCTCAGTCAAGTTTTAAAGCAGGGATGGGTAGAATGAGCTATTGCTGAACCACAAGTACAGTAGAGTCTCACTTATCCAACATAAACGGGCCGGCAGAACATTGGATAAGCAAATATGTTGGATAATAAGGAGAGATTAAGGAGAAGCCTATTAAATATCAAATTAGGTTATGATTTTACAAATTAAGCACCAAAACATCATGTTATACAACAAATTTGACAGAAAAAAGTAGTTCAATATGCAGTAATGCTATGTAGTAATTACTGTATTTACGAATTCAGCACCAAAATATCACAATGTATTGAAAACATTGACTACAAAAATGCGTTGGATAATCCAGAACATTGGATAAGCGAATGTTGGATAAGTGAGACTCTACTGTACTATGATTCCTAGTCATCATAGGCACTGATAAAGAACGATGGGAACTGCATCATCTGGAGAGCTGCATACTATCCACTCTCGGTTTGAAAGGCTTCCTTCCAAATTCCCATTTTATTATTTTCAATTATTTATACCCCACCGTTCTCACCCGAGGGGACTCAGGGGAGAAGTTATTATTTTAAGTTATTATTTTATCGGGAGTTATTATTTTGATTACACAAGGAAAATGTTTTGTTGGAATGAGTCACTAGGAACCTGGCTCTAGAGATAGTTCAAGAACTCAAGCTAGTTATATAAAAGAAGCTCCTCAGTCACAATTCTATCTATATATATAAAAGAGTGATGGCATCAGGGCAGTGGACAAAACAACAAAACTACAGGCCCCCCAACCTCAAAATTTGACAACACAACCCATCATTCACGGCTCTAGGTTGATACAACAAAAAGAAAAGAAAAATAAAGTCCTAATTACAGGGAGAAGAATAGTAGTTTTTATCCAATTGCTGCCAGTTTGAAGGCTAAGCTCCGCCCACTTGGTCTCCTAGCAACCTACTCAGCCCAGGGGACAGGCACAATTAGGCCTCACTTAGGCCTCTTCCACAGATTTTAACTGGATTATATGGCAATGTAGACTCAAGGCCCTTCCACACAGCTATATAACCCATTTAGAATCTTGTATTATCTACTTTGAACTGGATTATCTTGACTCCACACTGCCCTATAATCCACTTCAGTGTGCATACTAAACATAAAGACAAACATACAACAGACATTCAATGCCACCCTCAACAATTTCTCACCAACACCATCACACAACGCCACAGCAACTCATGGCCAGGCACAGCTAGTAGCTCATAAAAGAAGCTCCTCAGTCTAGAGCAGTGATTCCCAAAAGTCTGTTTTGGATCCCAGCTCCCAGAATCTCTTGGCCATTACCCAGAATGGCTGAGGATGCTGGGAGTTGAAGTCCAGAACACTTGGAAGACCAGAGTTTGGTAATCAGTTGCCCCTCATGCTTTCTAGGAGATGTATGGGATGAAAAAGTGTCATTCTGAAGAAGTGTCAAAAAGTGTCATTTTCAGACCTAATTCCGTCTATCAGGGGAAGCAGGGTAGGGGGATGTGAAAGCTGGGAAGCCACGAACTGAAATAAATGGTGCGCAGGAACCTGAGGAAGGCCGCATTGAGCCCCAGGGCCTGAGGTTGCTTGCGCTTGAGTAAGCAGAGGAGGCAGGGAGCCTTTTCTTCTCTTCTCTCGGCTTCTTCCTTGACTGCTTTCTACTGATGTGACGGTGGAAGCTTGATGCACAGATCTCTCTTCCTCCTCTTCCAGGCCGTGGAGGAGCTCTTGGACTCCCTGGAGCTGGAGAAGAGCAGCTTCCACATGGGCCTGAGCCGGGTAATGTCTTAACATTTTTATTTGGGGGGCTCTGAGGGGTGGCTGCCCCTTTTCTCCCTTGTGTGCACTATCCATCTGCCAATTGCAATATTCTTTCAAAAGCTTATGGGGGTGTTTCTGGGCCACAGTTCCCAACTACACAACTGGCTGTGCTGACGAGTGGTGATGGGAACTGCAATCCAACACTGACTGGAGGGCTACAAGTACCCCATCCTAAAAGTAACTTGATTTTGGAAAAAAGAGAGTTTGGTGACTTGCATGTTGGTGCCTTGGCACATCTTTAGTGGCCATCAATTATTCTAAGCCAGGAAGATAGTTCCATCTTGTCTCCTGTGCCATAGCAACATGCTATGCTAATTTTATATACATATTTATTTATTAGCTATATTTATATGCCGCCCTTCTCACCCCGAAGGGGACTCAGAGCGGCTTACAAATTAAATTTACATACAATATTATATTAGCATAGTACAATACTGGTAATAAATTACTATATTGTACTATATCAATATGTTGTAATATTATTAGTAATAGTACATGTAAAATATAATATATAATTAATATTATTATATTGTATTATTAGTATTATATTGTATTATATATATAATTTATAATAATTTATAAATAAATAATATATTGTATTTATTTATTTATTTATTTAGAGTAGAGTCTCACTTATCCAAGCTAAACAGGCCAGCAGAATATTGGATAAATGAATATCTTGGATAATAAGGAGGGATTAAGGAAAAGCCTAGTAAACATCAAATTAGGTTATGATTTTACAAATTAAGCACCAAAACATCATGTTAGACAACAGAAAATTTGACAGAAATAGTCGTTCAATACGCAGTAACGTTATGTTGTAATTACTGTATTTATGAATTTAGCACCAAAATATTTATTTATTTATTATTTATTTATTTACAGTATTTATAGTCCGCCCTTCTCACCCCGAAGGGGACTCAGGGTGGATTACAATGAACACATATATGGCAAACATTCAATGCCAACAGACAAACAACATTCAGTTTTAGACAGACACAGAGGCATTTTTAACATCTTTCCAGCTTCACGATATCACGATATATTGAAAAGATTGACTACAAAAATGGCTTGGATAATCCAGAGGCTTGGATAAGCGAGTCTTGGATAAGTGAGACTCTACTGTATCTATTTTTATTTCTGAAATTTACCACCCTCGGCTTATACTGGAGTCAATGTTTTCCCAGTTTTTTTGTGATAAATTAGGTGCCTCGGCTTATACTCTGGTCGGCTTATACTCGAGTATATACAGTACTTGCTTTTCACCCCACTGTGGAACAATAACAGGGCTGGAGCTGGAGATGGGAACTAACTTTTGCCCTTTTTTATCTCCTCAATCCCTCCCCAAAAGGTGTTCTTTCGGGCGGGGACGCTGGCCAAGCTGGAGGAGCAGCGCGACAAACAGATGAGCAGGAACATCACTCTTTTCCAAGCTGCTTGCCGAGGCTTTTTGGCTCGCCAGCACTTTAAGAAGAGGAAGGTAAGGCCAGAATGGGATTGTGAGTCCCCAAAGTTGGAGGAGAGAGAAGAAGCATGAGTCACTCCTTCTCCCCCTTTCTACCTCCTTCCCCGGTTGCGTTTGCGCCTGGGCTGCCTTACACTTAGCCTAAAATGGGCAGCGCTGCCTCCCACAAACACTGGGCAGAGGCCCAGGATCGCTGGCTCAGCCGGGAGTGCGACTTGGGCTCCCCCGGCTCAGCGAGAGGGCTCTTTAATCTTCCAACAGGTAGGCAGCATCTCTCTGCGATCAAAATATATACATGTTTGTGTGTGTTTCTTTCATCAGTAGGCATCCCCTTCGCATCTGCGAAAAGACAATGTTTGGGGAGGGTTTATGGGCATAAGAAGAAGCCACTGGGGCTCTAAAGGTGTTTTGGCAATCTCTTGTACTACTTCTCTGGATCCGTTGCTTTTGTAGGATCTCCTCTATCAAGGACTCTTTGGATGCTGTAGCCTATGGGATGCCACTTCCTCCCTTATAACTCCAAAGGAGGAGTCTTGGATCTCCTGGTTCTTGTTGGACTGAAGCTCCCATTATCCCTCATTGGCGAAGGCTGATGGAAGCTGCAGTCCAGCAATATCGGGGAGGTACAAGCATAGAATCATAGTTGGAAGGAATTCAAAGAGCCATCCAGTCCAAGTCCCTTCTGCCAGGCAGGAAGCACAATCAAAGCCCTCCTGACAGATGGCCATCCAGCCTCTGCTTAATACTACTACTACTACTGCTAATAATAATAATAATAATAATAATAATAATAATAATAATAATAGTTATCGGGATAGTTATGGATCTGTACGCATCATCTGAAAATACATCACACAGTCCTAAACACTTGGGAAGTGTTCGACTTGTGATTTTGTGATACGAAATCCAGCATATCTACCTTGTTTGCTGTGTCATATAATAATAATAATAATAATAATAATAATAATAATAATAATAATAATAATAATAATAATAATAGAACTATAGAATCCTAGAATTGGAAGAGACCACATGGGCTTATCCAGTCCAAGCCACTTCTGCCAGGCAGGAAGACAACCAAAGCCATCTCGCCAGATCGTCATCCAGCCTCTGCTTAATAATAATAATAATAATAATAATAATAATAATAATACCATAGAATCCTAAAGTTGGAAGAGACCACATGGGCTTATCCAGTCCAAGCCACTTCTGCCAGGCAGGAAGACAACCAAAGCCATCTCGCCAGATCGTCATCCAGCCTCTGCTTAATAATAATAATAATAATAATAATAATAATAATAATAATAATACCATAGAATCCTAAAGTTGGAAGAGACCACATGGGCTTATCCATTCCAAGCCCTTTCTGCCAGGCAGGAAGACACAATCAAAGCCCTCCCGATACATGGCCATCCAGCCTGTGCTCAATAATAATAATAATAGTAATAAAAATAATAAGGGGGCATTTGCCTTCCGTTGGCTAGCCTGCCTTGCCCTTTTCCTCCCTGCTTAAGCGCTTGATGTGTTTTATTCAGCCAATGCTCGCCATTATGCCGCACTACAGACCCTGTTGGCACATTAGAAGTAAATAATCATTATTTCTGAGAAAGAGGGAGGGGAAGTGTTTTTCCCTTGCATAGGCTAAAGTCTCCTAATGATATCGGTGGAAGGCAGGGCCCTTCTTTGCAGTTAGCGGTGGATCCCTCACCAATGTTTAATACCTTTTGGTGCATTAAGATCCACTCCCCGCTTTCGGGTTGCATCAGTTGTTCTTGGTTTCACCTGAGAAAAAAAAAGCAACCTTGGTGTTTGAAAGTGGCTCATCTGAAGGGATTTTCAAGCGGAGGAGCTCATTAGACCTTATTAAGAGTCCAGATCCTTACGGCAGGATCACTGACACAGCATGTATTTCATTCCTGGAAGAGATCGCTTTGCATTTTTGAAAGCTGGGCACTATTTGCAACTAGCTTGGGTACCCAGCATTGCCCAGGTTATTTCAAAAAGTATTTTTTTTTATTTTAAAAAATGCTTAAGATTGTGGATTAACTACAAATGGCATCATGCCAGGTTAACCCCGAGAAGTTCCATCGGTATTTAAAGTTTGTTATATTGGGCAAGTTTGCTCTAGTACATTGGTGGGGTTCAGTGTGCTCTCTAGCTCTAGGGTGAACTACAACTCCCACTATGGTAAGTCCATCCCCTCCAACCGCTCCAGTAGGTTGAGTGAGTCATGGGGGTTCTGTGTGCCAAGTTTGGTCCAGGTCCATCAGGGGTGAATGTCACAGTTTCTCTGGAATTTTTTTTCCGTGTCAGGAGTAACCTGAGTCACTTCTGGTGTGAGAGAATTGGCCGTCTACAAGGACGTTGCCCAGGGGACATTGTTTGGATGTTCCTTGTGGGAGGCTTCTCTCATGTCCCCGCATGGAGCTGGAGCTGACAGAGGGAGCTCATCCGCACTCTCCCCAGGTGGGATTCGAACCTGGCAGCCTTCAGGTCAGCAACCCAACCTTCAAGTTACAAGGCTTTAATCCTCTATGCCATCGGAGGCTCCAGTTTCTCTGGACGTGGGTGAACTACAACTCCCTGAAAGGAAGTTTTGTTCCCCCCAAACTTCTCCAGTAATCCAATTTCGGCATATCAGATATGTGTGCCAAGTTTAGTCCAGATCCATCAGTGTTTGGATTCACAGTTCTCCCTGGGTGTAGGTGAACTACAACTCCCCCAAATCAAGGTGAATTTTCCGCAAAGACCTCCAGTATTTTTTGCTGGTCATGGGGACTCTGTGTGCCAAGTTTGGTTCAATTCCATCATTGGTGAAGTTCAGAGTGCTCCTTGATTGCAGTTGAACTATACATCCCAGTACCTACAATTCCAAAATCCTCAGGCCAATTCCTCTCAAAACCCACCAGTATTCAAATTTGGGCACATTAAGTGGACAGCCCAGCCACACATACACACACATATACATATTTTCACTTGTATTATGTGTAGAGATTATGAGGAGCCCCGGTGGCGGAGTGTGTTAAAGCACTGAGCTGCTGAACTTGCAGACCGAAAGGTCCCAGGTTCAAATCCCAGGAGTGGAGTGAGCGCCCGTTGTTAGCTCCAGCTTCTGCCAACCTAGCAGTTCGAAAATATGCCAATGTGAGTAGATCAATAGGTACCGCTCCGGCAGGAAGTTAAGGGTGCTCCATGCAGTCATGCCTATGGCCACATGACCTTGGAGGTGTCTACGGACAACGCCGGCTCTTAGGCTTAGGAATGGAGATGAGCACCAACCCCCAGAGTCAGACATGACTGGACTTAACGTCAGGGGAAACCTTTATCTTTTTTTACAGATTAAAAGGCACTGACAATTCTTTTTGTCACCGCCTTTGAAAAATGTATAGTAATCAAAGTGCCAATACAAAACCCCACATTTTTTTACTCTGCCTTCCCATTGAAAATAGTCTTTCTTTGCTCCCTGATTATCGGATCCTTCCTTCCCATTTCTCCCTCTCTTGCGTTTCTTCCAAAGCTGCACTTGGGTGGAGGTGGAGCCGGAGGAGCCGTTTGAGCAGAGGCTGTTATGTTAAGATTAAAGAGCTGTGTCAGCTACTCTGTTTATTACGGAGTGCATAAACTATAGCTCCAAGCAGGGGGCTGCTTCCTTTCTTATTACCCATGTTTTCAGCAAGATTAGGCTTTACAGCCTTGGGAGAAGGTGTTTCAGGGCAGTGATAAGAAGAAAAAAAAGACAAAATGATAACACATTTAAGGGGGGGGGTCTGTGGCCCACCTTTTGGACTGTTGCCTCCTTACTCTTGACTCCCTCTTCTCTCCAGATCCAAGACCTGGCCATCCGCTGTGTGCAGAAAAACATCAAGAAGAACAAAGGGGTGAAGGACTGGCCTTGGTGGAAGCTCTTCACCACCGTCAGGCCCCTCATTGAAGTCCAGCTCACCGAGGACCAGATCCGGGGCAAGGATGTGCGTATCCAGAAATGATTATTCACTGTTGGAAAATGTTTGATCCGTATTCCGCAACAACATGACACTTGTAAAAATAGCCGAAATGCAACCACAATTGAAAAATACAGTAGAGTTTCACTTATCCAAGCTAAACGGGCCAGCAGAAGCTTGGATAAGTGAATATCTTGGAAAATAAGGAGGGATTAAGGAAAAGCCTATTAAACATCAAATTAGGTTATGATTATACAAATTAAGCACCAAAACATCATGTTATACAACAAATTTGACAGAAAAGTAGTAATGTTATGCTGTAATTACTGTATTTACGAATTTAGCATCAAAATATAACGATATATTGGAAACATTGACTACAAAAATGGCTTGGATAATACAGAAGCTTGGATAAGTGAAGCTTGGATAAGTGAGACTCTACTGTACCTGTTGGAAATGTAAACAAGCAACAGGATCATTTTTTCATATGTGGTGGTCCTGCAATTGGATTGAGATCCATAAAACTAGAAAAAGTACTAAAACTAAAAATACCCTTAAATCCAGAGGCATTCTTACTAGGCGTAACAGAGAGATCATTTTTAAAAAATAGTTTTTATTGATTGTTTTGCACACAGTAGTGAAAAATATAAACACAAGTAATAGTAGAGAGAAAAAGAAAACAAAAAAACCCCAAAATATAACAAAATTAAAATGAAATGCAGTAAGAAAAAAACAGAAAAACTCCCTAATACCTAATACCGGTATTAGGTACCGCTATTAGGGTCGGGCTGTGGCGCAGCTGGCTAGTAACCAGCTGCAATAAATCACTACTGACCAAGAGGTCATGAGTTCGAAGCCCGGGTCAGGTTAAGGCCCTGACCATTAAATAGCCCGGCTTGCTGTTGACCTATGCAGCCCCGAAAGACAGTTGCATCTGTCAGGGAAATTTAGGTACGCTTTATGCGGGAGGCTAATTTAACTAATTTACAACATCATAAAACTGCCAGCAAAACACGAGGAATGGAATGAGGAAGTACAGCCACTACTGGATAGTGAAGCAACAGCTCCCCCTGTGGCCGGAATCGTGAAGCTGGAAAAAAAAAAGTTAAATGCCTCTGTGTCTGTCTATATATGTTGTTTGTCTGTTGGCATTGAATGTTTGCCATATATGTGTTCATTGTAATCCGCCCTGAGTCCCCTTCGGGGTGAGAAGGGCGGAATATAAATACTGTAAATAAATAAATAAATAAATAATACCAAATATAAACTAATAAAAGAAAACATAAGAACAGAAAGTAATTGAGATAAACAACTAGTCGTAGTAAACATCTGTAATCGACCGAGAAAAATCCAACATGGGGATTTCATGTTTAGAATGTCAATCGTATTATATTGTACACAGTGAACTAGATAATATGGGTTCAACAAAAATCCATATGTATATAAAAGAAGGATGTGTACAAATTTGACAATATATTTCAGTTTTTCAAATAAGGTAAAAAAGTATATGTCTTGGTTCCTATATCTGAGGATTTTATATCCTCAGACAAGACTGTGAAAAATCTAAAACAACGAGAGCTATGTAAGAAGACCAAAAGCACGTTGAAGCATTTGACACTCAATTTAAAACCACTGAAAGCCTATTTAATGCCATAATACCTGTGGCAGCTTTGGATAAAAGCCAGCTTTAATAAAAAGCCTCTTCTAACTAGATGGTTGGCCTTTTGGCCTATATCTGCCGTTGTCCTTCTCAACAGGAAGAGATCCAGCAGCTGAAGAGCCGGCTGGAGAAGGTGGAGAAGGAGCGGAACGAACTGCGCTTGAACAGCGACCGCTTGGAGAGCAAGGTACGTCCCCATCACTCCCAGGGGTTTTATTTGCTATCAGTTTGACTTTAGATTACGGCAACCCTTTTACATCTCTCTCCAGATTTCGGAGCTGACCTCGGAACTGACTGATGAGAGGAACACAGGCGAGTCGGCCTCCCAGCTCCTAGACTCCGAGACTGCAGAACGGCTGCGAACAGAGAAGGAGATGAAAGACCTCCAGGCAAGTCCAAGGCCGAGGAGGTCTTCTGGGGTAATCTGGAAGGGTTTGACATAGGGAGGAGAAGGACCTGCATGCTGAAGCCTCTTGCCTCTTCCTCCAGGCCAAATATGATGCCCTCAAGAAGCAGATGGACTCTATGGAGATGGAGGTGATGGAGGCTCGGCTCATTCGGGCGGCCGAGCTCAACGGCGAGATGGACGACGACGACTCAGGTGAGTTCCTTGGACCTTCAAGTCTTACTGTAGCCAATGGTCCTCACTCTCTCCCCCTTTCTTGTCCTAATTTCAAAGGGAAATCAAGTTTCTAGGCCTCATGATTTCAAGAGGCACGTTCGACACCAGTGTTTCTGAACCAAACTCATCTGGGAGACGATTCCAGTTAAGTTCTCTAGGACTGAACTTGCTCGCTGACATGAGGCCAGATATCCAAAATATCAATAAAGAACAGTTGAAATTCATGACATGCTGGTTAGGAATTAGTTATGAACAAGTTGGGTATTCTGATTAAATACCAAGTACAGTAGAGACTCACTTATCCAAAACTCGCTTATCCAAGGTTCTCTCCTGACATTTCGCTCACATCTATGGCAGGCATCCTCAGAGGTTGTGAGGTCTGTTGGAAATAAGGCAAGTAGGGTTTATATATCTGTGGAAGGTCCAGGATGGGAGAAAGACCTCTCCCAACAAAAGATTTCCCCAGGTAGGAAGCTGCCAGGCTTTGAAGCTGCAAGGCTATTCAACTCTAATCAAGCTGGCCAATTGCAACATTCACTCTTTCCTTCAACAATCAAGAGTTCCTTCACCTACTCAGGACATTCCACATACAGTAGAGTCTCACTTATCCAAGACTTGCTTATTATCCAATGCATTTTTGTAGTCAATGTTTTCAATATATCGTGATATTTTGGTGCTAAATTCGTAAATACAGTAATTACAACATAACATTATTCCGTATTGAACTAATTTGTTGTATAACATGATGTTTTGGTGCTTAATTTGTAAAATCATAACCTAATTTGGTGGCACTGTGTGTTAAAGCACTGAGCTGCTGAACTTGCAGACCGAAAGGTCCCAGGTTCAAATCCCGGGAGCGGAGTGAGCACCCACTGTTAGCTCCAGCTTCTGCTAACCTAGCAGTTCGAAAACATGCCAGTGTGAGTAGATGAATAGGAGCGAAGGTAACGGCGCTCCATGCAGTCATGCCAATGGCCACATGACCTTGGAGGTGTCTACGGAGAATGCCGGCTCTTCGGCTTAGAAATGGAGATGAGCACCAACCCCCAGAGTTGGACACGACTGGACTTACCGTCAGGGGAAACCTTTACCCTTACCTTAATCCCTACTTATTTCCTTAATCCCTCCTTATTATCCAAGTTATTCACTTATCCAAGGTTCTGCCAGCCTGTTTAGCTTGGATAAGTGAGACTCTACTGTAGATGTATTGATTTTGGATAACCTATCCATTTGTTCAACTGTACAGTAAAAATAGAGTACGGCCCCAGTGTCCATGGCTGCCAGTTTCATTTGCCCACATGGCACAAAATATGCCCTCTTTAGGCATTTCCTTGGTCCTCGTTCAATACAGTGTGTAGTTACCCACCGTATATTACCTTTTATTGTATTGTTTAATGTGTTATGATTTGTTGTTTTATTTATATTCTGTGATATTGTATTGTTCTGGGCATGGCCCCATGTAAGCCGCCCCGAGTCCCCGTTGGGGAGATGGTGGCGGGGTATAAATAAAGATTATTATTATTATTATTATTATTATTATTATTATTATTATTATTATTATTTTGAGTTTCTTGCTATGTCCACATCCATGCTTTACCCCAGGTGGCGAATGGCGGCTGAAATATGAGCGCGCCATCCGCGAGATCGACTTCACCAAGAAGCGCTTGCAGCAGGAGTTTGAGGACAAGCTGGAGGCAGAACAGCAGAGCAAGAGGCAGCTGGAGCGGCGGGTGAGGTGGCCTTCTTTGAGGTTCCTCCTCTTCCTCACACACACACTCTGCTCTCAAGCACACTGGGATCAGATGGTCACTGTTTTGGATCTTTTCCTTCCTTGCCCTTTTTGGTGGTCTGGGGACTCCTCTACCATCCCACCTCACACCACTGATGGCAACCTGACTCCCTTTGCAGCTGACTGACTTGCAGGCGGATGGCGAGGAGACCCAGCGCTCCCTCCAGACACTGAAGAAGAAGTGCCAGCGACTGACGGCGGAGCTGCAGGACACCAAGCTGCACCTGGAAGGGCAGCAAGGCCGGAACCATGAGCTGGAGAAGAAGCAGCGCAGGTGAGCATTGTTGCTGTCTTCTGCTGCTGTTGTTCTTTTAAATGGAAACTAGCACGGCCCCCAATTTGGTATCCACTTGGTTTACTTGGTTTCCATTCGATTCCCAACTTCTGAGTTCTATCTCTGACTTAATACCCTTTATCCTTCTCTGGGCGGAAGTGGAAGCCAGAATTTGAAGGCAACTGTCTGCGTGGTCTTTTCCGCCCCGAGCTTCCTTGTTTCTTAATATGACCCATAAGTATGATGGAATCTATTTAAGAACAGCGAAAGCAATTGCTTCAATGTTTACAAAGCTCAGTTGATGCTAGACTTTGGATACTTTTGATATGTTTGATACATTTTAATCATTTGAGAGACTATCTCAATTGATATGTATATGTTTTTATAATTTTATAATACAGTAGAGTCTCACTTATCCAAGACTCGCTTATCCAAGGTTCTGGATTATCCAATGCATTTTTGTAGTCAATGTTTTCAATCATGGTGGCCAACCTGTGACATGCGTGTCAGCACTGACACGCCTAACCATTTTTGCTGACACGCTGCCGCATGCAGATTGATTGGATGACTATGTCTTTTGTGGCCAAATTTGGTGTGATTTGGTCCAGTGGTTTTGTTGTTTACTCCATGGGAATTATGCACATTACACACACACACACACACACACACACACACACACACACACACACACACACATATATATATATATATATATATATATATATATATATATATCTAGCTGTGCCCGGCCACGTGTTGCTGTGGCATTGTCTGGTGGTGTTGGTGAGAACTTGTTGAGGTAGTGGTGGTATTGAGTGTCTGTTGTATGGTTGTCTTTATGTTTAGTACGCATTTGGTTGTTTGTGTACTGTGAAAGTGGTGAGGATAAAGGGGCTCTATGTCCCTGTGTAGTATTGTACACGTTGTCCATGTGTTGTGAATGCTTAGATTGTGTCCTGCTGCATAGTAGAAAGGGTTGGGCTGGATGGCCCTTAGGGGTCTCTCCAAACTCTTGGATTCTATGCTTCTATTATTATTATTATTATTATTATTATTATTATTATTATTGTCATCATCATCATCTTCATCATCATCATTATTATGTAGAGGCTGGATGGCCATCTGTCAGGAGTGCTTGGATTGTGTCCTCCTGCATGGTAGAAGGAAGTTGATCTGGATGATCCTTAGGGGTCACTCCAAACCTTAGGATTATATGATGATGTTGTTGTTATTATTATTATTATTATTATTATTATTATTAGTATTAGTATTAGTATTAGTATTGAGGCTGGGTGGCCATCTGTTTGGAGTGCTTGGATTGTGTCCTGCATGGCAGAATTGGGTTGGTCTGGATAGCCTTTAGGGGTGTCTCCTAACTGTCTGATGCTATGATTCGATGTGTATTATTATTGTGCAGATATTGGATATCCATCTGTCAGGAGTGGTTGGATTGTGTCCTTCTGCATGATATAAGGAAGTTGAATTGATATATCTCATTCTATTATTTTTCTATTATTGTAGTATATTATCAAATTATTACTATTATATTATTATTATATTATTCATTATTCATGACTATATTGAAACTAGAATAGAGAGAAATCAGCTTGGAAACTGCAAGAGGTAGCATAGATTGTTGTACATAGAAATAGTGGTAATAAATAGTTTTATTATGAGCCCCGGTGGCCATGTGTCTGGAGGGCTTTGATTGTGTCTTCCTGCGTGGCAGAAAGGACTTGGACTGGTTAAGCCCATGTGGTCTCTTCCAACTTTAGGATTTTATAGTTTTATTATTATTATTATTATTATTATTATTATTATTATTATTATTAACTGGTGGCACAGGGTGCCCCTGGTGGCACAGTGTGTTAAAGCACTGAGGTTCTGAACTTGTGGACCAAAAGGTCCCAGGTTCAAATCCCAGGGGCGGAATGAGCGCCCGCTGTTAGCCCCAGCTCCTGCCAACCTAGCAGTTCAAAAACATGCAAATGTGAGTAGATCAATAGGTACCGCTCCGGTGGGAAGGTAACGGCGCTCCATACAGTCATGCCTGCCACATGACCTGGAGATGTCTATGGACAACGCTGGCTCTTCAGCTTAGAAATGGAGATGAGCACCAACCCCCAGAGTCGGTCACAACTGGACTTAATGTCAGGGGAAACCTTTACCTTTTATTGTATTGTATTTTGCTGATATTGTTATTGTATGAATATGGCATTGAATTATTGCCATAGTCTGTAAGCCGCCCAGAGTCTTTATTTATTTATTTATTTATTTACAGTATTTATATTCTGCCCTTCTCACCTTGAAGGGGACTCAGGGCGGATCACATTACACATATAAGGCAAACATTCAATGTCTTTAACATAGAACAAAGACAAGACAAACATAGGCTCCGAGCTGGCCTCGAACTCATGACCTCTTAGTCAGAGTAATTTGTTACAGCTGGCTGCAGCTGGCTGGCTGCTCACCAGCCTGCGCCACAGCCTGGGCCTAAAGTACAGTAAATAGATAAATAATCCTCAAGCTGGATTAGTGTTCAACTCCTACCATCCACAGATTGATAGGGGATGGTGGCAGTTACAGGAAGTCAGGCTGGACACATTGATTTTGTTGGTACTGTTTCATGGATTTGTGCATCGGAATTCAGTCTGTGAGAGGAACAAACTTCAAAGTCCCACTGGGTCCCCTTCGGTAAATCACACTCCCTCAACCTGCAAAGAAGGCAAGGGCAAACCTCCTCCGGAGAAACCTGGCCAAGAAAAAACCCTGGGAGAGGGTCGCTCTGAGTTCAACTCGACGGGAAGACACACTATTTATAATTCCTCTCTTTTGGTGGTGCTTCACAGTGGCAAATGTTGTGGGATCATAACACAGCTTCAAGGCCCCTAAACATCAGACCTCATACATTTCTGAAAAACAGGGTATATGCTACCCAACTCTCTGCCCCCCCCACCTTGGCTTTCCTATCTGCTTTTCATTTTTCTGCTCCTCATTTTGGTGTGAAAGAAATAGTGCAGGAAGCTGCCTCTCAGACATACGGTTCCGTCTCACAACAAACCATTAAGGGACGGAGAAGTTGTCCGGAGAGCCATTCCGCCTGAAAGCCGTTCCCAGTCTGCGTCCTCCTCCTCCTCTCCTCCGCCTCACCATCTCCTCTTCCATTACGAGACTTTAAAAGAACGCTATTAAGCGGCGGAGACGCTTTCATCTCATTATGGTAATGATCATAGGGCTGGAAGGAGGCAAAAGGAAGGGGAGGAAAGAGAAGAAAAAAAAGAGACCCGGCGAGCGAGAGAATCAACCTAATTAATTTCAATTTCCAAAGAGCAGCACCCGTGTTAATGCTGCTATTTATTACCCGCTGGAAAGAAGAATGGGATTAGCGGACTGGACGCTTAACATGGGTCACTACTCGGACAGGCAAACGGTGCCCACTGCTTGCAGCGGAAATGGGCCGGAAACGGGAAAGAACACGGCGAGTTTAGTCCATGTGTAATTTTCCCCGTATAATTCAGACACTTGAGATTGGATAAGAAGCCCTCGTCGTGGGATTTAAAAGCCAGACGCCGTATGCTCTGTACTTAACTAATTTCACGCGGCGTTATGGTTATGGTAGATCAGGATTTGAACCATAGCAACTCAAGTCACGTGCTCTTCAGAGGCAAAAAAAAACTCTCTGAAGAAATCTGGCCAAGAAAAGTCTCCATAAATGCGAATTGACCTAAAGACAACAAAGGATTCCCTCCGGCAGGAAGCAGCCAGGCTTTGAAGCTGCAAGGCCATTCAATGACATATTTTTTTTCGTGTCAAGAGCAACCGGAGTTGCTTCTGGAGTGAGAGAATTGGCCGTCTGCAAGGATGTTGCCCAGGGGACATTGCCCGGATGTTTTGATGTTTTTACCATCCTTGTGGGAGGCTTCTCTCATGTCCCCGCACGGAGCTGGAGCTGATAGAGGGAGCTCATCCACGCTCTCCCCAGGTGGGATTCAAACCTGGCAGCCTTCAGGTCTGCAACCCAACCTTCAAGTCACAAGGCTTTTATCCCCTAGGCCACCGGAGGCTCCTAATGATAATCAATTGATAATGATAATCAAACTGGCCAACTGCAACATTAACACTTGCCTCAAGCAGACATGTGTTCTTTCTCCTACCCTGGACATTATTCCACAGATACGTAAACCCCTGTTTCCAACAGACCTCACAACCTCTGAGGATACCTGCCATAGCTGCGGGTGAAATGTCAGGAAAGAATGCTTCTGAAACATAGCCATACAGCCCGAAAAACACACAGCAACCCAGTGATTCCAGCCATGAAAGCCTTCGACGATACAATAATATTTTTATGATCCTTCTCCATTTCGCAGTCTCTCAGGTGTCTGATAATTTTCCAGAATCTAGGAAGCATTGAGGTCTTGTAATCTTGATTTTTTTTACTGTCGGATTGTATACAACATGATATGTTTAAGATATTGTAAAATGAGGAAATGTATACTTATACATTTTGATTGATAAATTAATATAATAATAATAATTTTTTTCGTGTCAGGAGCAACCGGAGTTGCTTCTGGAGTGAGAGAATTGGCCGTCTGCAAGGACGTTGCCCAGTAGACGCCCGGATGTTTTGATGTTTTTACCATCCTTGTGGGAGGCTTCTCTCATGTCCCCGGATGGAGCTGGAGCTGATAGAGGGAGCTCATCCGCGCTCTCTCCGGGTGGAATTCGAACCTGGCAGCCTTCAGGTCAGCAACCCAACCTTCAAGTCACAAGGCTTTTATCCCCTAGGCCACCGGAATAATAAATAAATAAATAAATAAATAAATAAATAAATAAATAAATAAAAATAATAATAATAAATAAAATAAAATAAAAAGGTTTGGATCATTGATGTTGCCATCCCAGGTGACAGTCGCATTGATGAAAAACAACAGGAAAAACTCAGCTGCTATCAGGACCTCAAGATCAAACTTCAAAGACTCTGGCAGAAACCAGTACAGGTGGTTCCGGTGGTGATGGGCACACTGGGTGCCGTGCCAAAAGATCTCAGCCGGCATTTGGAAACAATAGACATTGACAAAATTACGATCTACAAACTGCAAAAGGCCACCCTACTGGGATCTGCGCGCATCATCCGAAAATACATCACATAGTCCTAGACGCTTGGGAAGTGTTCGACTTGTGATTTTGTGATATGAAATCCAGCATATCTATCTTGTTTGCTGTGTCATACTAATAATAATAATAATAATAATAATAATAATAATAATAATAATAATGGGAAGTGTTCAACTTGTGATTTTGTGATATGAAATCCAGCATATCTATCTTGTTTGCTGTGTCATACTAATAATAATAATAATAATAATAATAATAATAATAATGGGAAGTGTTCGACTTGTGATTTTGTGATATGAAATCCAGCATATCTATCTTGTTTGCTGTGTCATACTAATAATAATAATAATAATAATAATAATAATAATAATAATAATAATAATGGGAAGTGTTCAACTTGTGATTTTGTGATATGAAATCCAGCATATCTATCTTGTTTGCTGTGTCATACTACTACTACTACTACTACTACTAATAATAATAATAATGGGAAGTGTTCGACTTGTGATTTTGTGATATGAAATCCAGCATATCTATCTTGTTTGCTGTGTCATACTAATAATAATAATAATAATAATAATAATAATAATAATAATAATAATAATGGGAAGTGTTCAACTTGTGATTTTGTGATATGAAATCCAGCATATCTATCTTGTTTGCTGTGTCATACTTATAATAATAATGATAATAATAATAATAATAAATCGCACTGTCCATGGCAATTTCATTCAGCCCATTCAGAATGGCTCCATTGGAACCAGTTGTTTCTTCTTCCTAGAGACACTGAATTATCATCACGACCACCACGACTATGGTACTGGAGGTCCCATGGCTAACTGGGGGATCCAGGGAGCTGTAGTCTTTCAAAAATCATTTGCTGTCCGTCTCCTTCTGAAGCTTTTACCTCCACTTACTGGGTTGGCTGTCCGTCTCCCTCTGGGACCCCGACTCCGCCACAAATAATGGGCCCTCCCCTTGCTCCCCCACCCCATTCTGCCCTTCATGCTTCTCTGCTCTGCTCCCCCCCCAAACTACAATGTTAGCTCTATCAGGCAAGATTTCTCGATTAGCAATTCCAGCCAAAGGCGCCAGGGAGGAATTCTCTGCAATTTGCTCCCTGCTTGTGCTCTTCTGGTGGAAATTAAAGGCTTGTAAACAGTGGAGTTAAGAGAGGCCCCCAGCTGAGAAGAGATTTAAGACAAAAGGGGAGGGAAGAGGAGAGGGAGAGGGAGGGAGGGGAGAGGGATCTTGGCAGGGGACCAAGCTGCTGGCGGGAGGCGGTGGCAGAA